>NC_061857.1:25228714-25238714 GCF_019202785.1 Penaeus chinensis
GTGTGTGTATGTGTGACTGTGTTTGCGCGCGCGTGTGTGTATGTATGTATGCACGTGTGTGTGTGTATGTGTGTGTGTGATTGTTGTTGTTGTGGTTGTATATTTTGCTTCGATTTTCCTTGTTTTTTGTTTTTCTTTTCTTTTCTTTTTTGCGTGGGTGTTGGGGGGGGGGGGGGGAGTTATCGAAGACCAAAGACCATAATTTAGTCTTGTTACCTAATTTCGCAGACGTCTTATTATCGTCCATCACCATAAATACCAATAATGGTAATAGAAATAATAATACTAATGATGATGATGATGATAATATAATAACAATAATAATAATAGTTATAATAATAATAATAAAACAATAATAATAATGTCAATAATAATGATAATAATAATAAAAAAAAATAATAACAGTAATAATAATTACAGTAATCGTGATAATAATGATAGTAATAATGATAATAATAGTAATAGTAATGATAATAATGATAGTAATAATAATAATGATAATAATAATAGTTATGATAATTATAACAATATTAGTGATGATGATAGTAACAATAACAACAATAAAAATAACGATAATGATAATATAAACAATGAAAATAACGTTGATAATAGTAATGATGATAGTAACAGTAATGTAAATATTGATAATAATGGTAAAGATAATGATAACAATGATAATAATGATAATGATAATGATAATAATAATAGTGATGATTATAAAGGTAACGATAAAAAAAAGCAATAGTATGAATTATTAAAAGAATAATGATAATAATAACAATGATGATCATAATATTACCGATGATAATAACAGAAAAAAATATCATATCAATGGCAATAAAAGGAATATAATACCAATGAAAATAATGATAAAAAAAAAAAGATAATACTGACGATGATAATGATAATAACAATGATAATAATGATATGAGTATAGACAATAATAGTTTAAGATCTTTCATTTTTACTATAATTAGATTTTAAATAGCAGACAAACACCTCAATATTAGATCACCCAGCAGCAAGGCAACGGGAAAATGTACTAGTTGGCAACCCTTTCCCCTCTACCCCCCTCCCCCCCCCCCTCGTCCAACGTAAGAGAATATCACACCGCCATAATAAAGAGGGGGGAGGGTGGGGGGTCATGGAGGGGGACGGCGGAGGAAGGGGCAGGAGGGGAGGGGAAGATGGAGAGGGATAGGAAGGTGCAGAGGGGGAGGGGAGGGGGAGGGGGGGAGGGGGAGGGGGAGCGGAAGATGGAGGGGGATGGCAAGGGAATATGGAGGGAGGAGGGGAGAGGGAGATGGGAAGAAGGAGGAGGAGGGTAGAGGGCAGAAGGGGGATAGGGATATAGGGGGAGGAAAAGGGAATGGGGGAGGGGGGGGATGATGAGGGAGTAGGGGACGAGGAGAGGCGAGAAAACGCCCATTAATTGTTGCTATCAAGAAGAGATGTAAAGGTAATGTAATTTGCCTTCCCACCCCCTACCCCCCCACCCCACCCCACTTTCCCCCCCAAGGCAAGACAAGCTCTAAGTGACAATTACTGAGGCCGAAAACTGCTCCCGTTCTTAAGTTAACGATGCCCTTCCTTGGGAGATGGAACGACGGGCCGGCAGGAGGAGAGAGGGGGGAGGGGGGGAGGGGGAGGGGGGGGGGGGGGGGGGAGAAGGAGAGAGATGAGGGGAAGGGAGTAGAGGGGAAGGGGAAGGGGGGAGGGAAGGAGAGAGAGGGGGGAGGGAGGAGAAAGGAGGGGAGGGGGGAGGGGGAGGGAAGGAGAGAGAGGGGGGGAAAGGAGGAGAAGGTAAAGGGAAAGGGGGAGAGAGGGGGAGGAGAGGGAGGGGAGGGGGAGGGGGAGGGGAGAGAGAGGGGGGAGTTGGAGGGGAGGGAAGGAGAGAGAGGGGGGGAAGGAGAGGAGAGGGAGGGGAAGAGGAGAGATGGGGGGAAAGGGAAGAAAGAGAGGGGAGGGGAAGGGGGAGGGGAGAGAGGGGGGAGTTGGGGAAGGGAAGGAGAGAGGTAGGGAGAAGGGGAGGAGAGATAGGGGGGTAAAAGTGGGGGTAGGTGAAACTAGGGGGGAGGGGGAGGACAGAAAGTGGGTGGAGGGAAGGAGGGGAGAGAAAGTAAGGAGAGAGAGAGGATTGGGGATAGGGGAAGAGGAGGATTTGGGGTGGAGTGGGGAAGAAAGTTGGAGGGGTAGGTAAGGAGAGTGGAAGGAGAGGTTGAGGGAAGGGGGAAGGGGAGGAGAGAGAGTGTGGCCGGGGGGGGGGGGGGGGAGAGGGCAGAGGAGGTAGAAACATGTGTAGAAATGTGTAATGTATATGCTTATGTATATATATGTATAAACACAAACATAAATATATGCAAACACATATATCTATATCAATGCAGTACTGCATTATTCCATCTTTCACACACAAACACATATATGTATATGTAAACACAGACACACACACACGTATAATATATGTATATATATATATAGTAATAATTATTACAATAATAATAATAATAGTAACAATAACAAAAATAATGGTAATAATAATATTGATAATAATAATGATGATAACAACAACAATGATAATGAAAATGATCATGATACTGATAATAATTTGAAATGATAATGGCAGTAATTGAGATAATAATGATTATGATGATAATAATTGATGTAATAAGAATGATGATGAAGATCATGATAATGATAATCATGATGATAATAATGATGATAACGATAACAACAAGGAAAGTAATGACAAAGATAATAATCATTACTATAATAATGAAATTAATGATAACAATTACAATAAAAGTAATGAATATAACAGTAGTAGTGGTGATAAAGAACATATTAATAATAATGATAATAATAATAGTAACAATGATAATTATGACAATAATGATAAAGATAATATCAATAATAACAATAATAATGTTAATTAAGATAATAATGGTGATGGTGGTTATAATGATGATAATGATATTAATGATACTAATGATAATAATAATGATAACAATAATGATAATAATAAAAACAAGGATTATGATAATGATAATAATGTAACAGTAACAATAACAGTAATAAGGTATATGTAATTGTGATAATGAAAATAATGATAATGCTAATGATGATAACAATATCAATAATAATAATGATAATAGTAATAATAATGAAATTATTGATAACAACAACAACACTAACAATAGTAATAATGATAACAGCATTAGTAGTGATAATGAGGATAATTATACGATAATGATAGTAATAATGACAATGATAATGATAATCATAACAAAAATGATAATAATAATGATGATAGTAATAATAATTGTGATAATAATGAAAATGGTTATAGTTATAATGATAATAATGATAATGGTGATAATAATGATAATGATAATGATAATGATAATAATGATCATAATGATAAGGAAGGATGTTCATGGGAGTGAAAGGGAAAGAGGAGAGAGATAAATAGGAGGGAAGCAGGAGGAGAAAAGAGAAGAGGAGAGGGAAGAGGAGAGAGATAAATAGGAGGAGGCAGGAGGAGAAAAGAGAAGAGGAGAGGGAAGAGGAGAGAGAAGGAGGAGAGAAAGGGAAGAGGAGGGAGGGAAGAGGAGGAGGAAGGAGGAGAGAAAAGGAAGAGGAGGGAGGGAAGAGGAGGGGGAAGGAGGAGAGAAAGGAGGAGGAGAGGAGCAGGAGGAGAAAAGGAAAGATGAGGGGGAAGGAGGGACGGAAGGGGAGAGAGAAGGAGGGAGGGAAGAGGAGGGAGAAGGAGAGAAGCGAAAGGAAGGAGGGTGAAGTCGAAGGGAGCTGGAGGGAAAGGTAGGAAGGGAGGGAAGGAGGAGAGGAGGGGGAAAAGGGGGGGGGGAATGAGGGAAAGGAGTAGGGAAGAGGAGAATCGAGGGAAGGAGAAGGAAGAAGGAGGGGAGGGAAAGCCGAGAGATGAGACATGGGGGGAAGGAACAAGAGAAAAGTGAGGGGAGAGAGGGGCATGAACCGATGGGGAGGGGGTGGGGGGTAGTGGGTGACGCAGGGTGTGACACAGCGGTGCCTCATTACAGGGCAAACAAAGCGACAATGAGGGGAGAGAGGGAGAGGGAGAGGGGGGGGATGGGGAGGGAAGAGGGAGACATGGGGTAAGAGGGGAAGGGTGTCATGGTAGGCCAAGAGGGGGATAGGAGAAGGAGGGGGGAGGGAGGGGGATAAAGTGGGGGAGAGTATCACGTTAGGACAATGGGAGGGAAGGGCAGGGAAGGGCAGGGGGCAGGGGAGGGGGGGGGGGTGAGGGGATAAGCATCAAGAGTATAAGCTGTGTGAGGCTTGGGAGGGGGGGTGAGGAGGGGAGGGAAGAAGGGAAGAAGGAGGAAAGAAAAAAGTATAAAGAGAGGGAAGAAGAAATGGGAAACAGAAGGGAAAAGAAAGGGGTAAGGGAGGGAAGAAAGAGGGGGAGAAGAAGGAAGGAGAAAGGTTGAGAAGAATGATGGAGGCAGAAGGGAGGCAGGGAGGGGAAAAGAAAAAAAGGAAAGGGAAGGGAAAAGATAGGGGAAAGGGAGGGAAGAAGAAAGTGTAAATAGAGGAAAGAAGGAGGGAAGAAGAAAGGAGAAAGCGAGGGAAGAAGGAGGCAAGTAAGAAGTAGGAAGAGAGGAAAGGAGAAGGATAGAAGAGAGGAAAAGGGAGGGAAAGAGAGAAAGAAGGGAGTGAAGGAAAGAGAGAGGAAGGAGAGAAAAAAAGGTAGGGAAAGAGGAAAGAAGGCGAGAAAGAAGGGAAGGAGGAGAGAATGGAGAAAAGGAAAGATAAAAAAGAGAGCAGATGGGAATGCAGAAAATGCAAAAAAGAAGAAAGGAGGAAAAGAAGAAACAAAGAATAAGACAGGAACGAAGAATTAAGGAGCGAGAGAGAGATAGAGAAATAGAGAGAGAGAGAAGAGAGAGAGAGAGAGAGAGAGAAGAGAGAGAGAGAGAGAGAGAATAGAGAGAGGAGAGAGAGGAGAGAGAGAGAGAGAGAGAGAGAGTGTGTGTGTGAGGGAGAGAGAGAGAAAGGGGAGAGAGGGAGAGGGGAGAGAGAGAGGGAGAGAAAAGAGAGAGAGAGAGAGAGGGGGAGTGGAAGAAGCGGGGCGGAAAAGAGGAGGAGAGAAACAGAGAGAGAGAGAGAGGAGAGAGAGGAGAGAGAGAGAGAGAAAAGAGGGAGGAGAGGAGAGAGAGGAGAGAGAGGAGGGAGAGAAGAGAGAGAGAGAGAGGGGAGAAGTGGGGAGCGAGGGGAGAGGAAGAAAGAGGGAGAAAGAGAGTGAGAGAGAGAAGAGAAGAGAGAGAGAGAGAAGAGTGAGAGAGAGAGAGAGAGAGAGAGAGAGGAGGAGGGAGAGAGAGAGGAGAGAGTGAGTGGATGATGGAAGAGAAAGAGATTGAGGAGAGGAGAGAGAGAGGGGATGGGGGGCGGGAGAGGAGAGGGAGGGAAGAGAGAGGATGAGAGGAGTGAGAGAGAGAGAGGGGAGAGGAGAGAGAGGAGAGAGAGAGAGAGAGATGAGAGAAGAGAGAGAGAGAGAGAAGAGAGAGAGAGAGAGAGAGGAGAGAGAAGAGTGAGAGAGAGAGAGGGAGAGAGAGAGGAGGAGAGAGGAAGAAAGAGAAGAAGAGAGAGATGGAGAGAGGAGAGAGAGAGAGGGGGAAGTTGAGAGATGAGAGAGAGAGAGAGAGGGAGAGAGAGATGGGAGGGGGGAGAGAGTGAGGGAAAGAGAGAGAGAAGAGTGAAAGTGATTGAGAGAGAGAGAGATGGAGAGATGAGAGAAGGAGCGGGGAGAGAGAGAGGAAAGGGAGAGAGAGAGAGAGGGGAGAGAGAGAGAGAGAGAGGAGAGAGAAGAGGAGAGAGACGAGAGGAGAGAAGAGAGAGAGCGAGAGAGATAGGAGAGAGGAGAGCGAGAGAGAGAAGAGAGAGACGAGAGAGAGGAAAGAAGAGAGAAAGAGAGAGAGAGAGAGGGAGAGTGAGAGAGAGAAGAGAGAGAGAGAGAGTGAGAGAGAGAGAGAGAGTCGATAGAATGGAGGGGGGGGAGAGGGCGGGGAAGGGGAGAGAGCGAGGAGGGAGACGAGGAGGAGGAGGAGGAGGAGGGACAGATAGAGAGAGGAGAGGAGAGTTTAGAGAGATGAGAGGAGAGAGAGAGAGGGAGTCGAGGAGCGGAGGATAGAAAGGGTTGGAGATGAGAAAGGGACGACGAGTGGAGGAAGGAGAAGGGAGGAGGAGAGAGGAGAGAGAGGAGAGAGAGGAGTGGAGTACATGGGAGAATGATTACGAGTAATGGAGAGAGTGGTTACCGGGGGAGCAATAGTGCCATCGATAACATTAGGGGAGCCGTAGATGTGTGGAGCCCGGAGACTGGATAGGGAGTTGGGGCGGCGAGGGAGTGAGTAAAGTAAAGGGGAAGGTGAGGAGTTGAGGGAGAGATGGGAAGAAAAGCGGAGGAGGGGTGGAGGGAGGGAGGAGAGACGGGTCGAAAGAGAGGAGAGAAGGGGAGGAGAGGAGAGAAGGAGAGAATTTAGGAGGGGGGGAGAAGAGGAGAGAAGAGGGGAGTAGAGAGATGGTCGATGGGAGAAGATGGAGGAGAGGCGTTTAGAAAGGGGGGGAGAATGAAGTGTGAGTTTGAGGAGGGAGGATTTTAGGGTGAAGAAGGGAGATGGGATGTGGGGATAGAAAAGGGGGAGGTTTGGGGGGGTTTGGGGTGAGGGGAAAAGGGGGCAGAAGGAGGTGAGACGAGGGAAAGGGGGTTTAAAAAAGGGGGAAGAAGAAGGGGGGGAAAGAAAGAGGGGGGGAAGGGGAAAGGGGAAAAAATAAAGGGAAAAAAGGGAAAAGGAGGGGGGGGGAGGGGGGCATTTTGGGGAAAAGGGAGGAAAATTTTTGGGGAAGGGGTTTGAGGGAGAGGAGGAGAGAGGAGAGGGGTGGAGGGGGCGGGGGGAGAGAGGGGATGGGAAAGAAGAGGAAAAAATGGGGAAAAGGGGGGGGGGGGGGGATGTTTTGGGGGGGTGGGGAAGGGGGGGGGGGGGGGGGTGGGGGAGGGGACAAGAAAGAGGGGGGGAGAAGGAAAAGAGGGGGGTTTAGAGGGAAAAAAGGGGGGGAGGGGGAAAGGAAAAGGGGAAACGGGGATTTGGGGGGGGGGAAAGGGGGGAAAAAAAAACAAAAAAAGAGGGGGGTGGAATGGAAGAGATGAGAGGAGGGGGGGGTGTAGGAAGGAGGGACGGGGAGAGGGGGAAAAAGGGGAAAAGGGAGGAGGGGTGTTGGAGAGGTTGGGGGAGTAGAAGGGAAGGAAAAACGAAAAAAGGAGAAAATAGGGGGTTTGGGGGGGGAGAGAGAAGGAGAGGAGGAGAGGGTGAGAGGAAGAGGGAGAGGAGAGGAAAGAGAGAGGAGGGGAGGGAGGAGAGAGGAGAAAGAGAAAAAGGAGAGAGAGGGGGAAGAAGAGAGAAGGGGGAGAGAGAGAGAAAGGAGGGAGAGAGAGAGAGGGGAGAGGAGAGAGGAGAGAGAGAGAGAAGAAAAAAAAGCGAGGGAACCCCCGGGAAAATCCGCACTGAACTGGGGGACTTGTGTCCCCCTGCGTGAATCGGTATTCTCTCTTGTGATTCCCGGTGCGGAACTCTCTCTCTCTCTCTCTCTCTCTCCCTCTCTCTCTATCTCTCTCTCGCTCTCTCTCTCTTCTCTCTCTCTCTCTCCCTCTCTCCTCTCGCTCTCTCTCTTCTCTCTCTCTCTCTCTCTCGCTCTCTCTCTCTCTCTCTCTCACTCTCTCTCTCTCTCTTTCTCTCTCTCTCTCTCTCTCTCTATCTTTCTCTCTCTCTCTCTCTCTCTCTCTCTCTCTCTCTCTCTATCTATCTATCTATCTATCTATCTCTCTCTCTCTCTCTCTCTCTCTATCTATCTATGTATCTATCTATCTTGCTTTCTATCTACCTATCTATGTATCCATCTCTATCTACTTCCCTGTAAAATTGTTTATCATCCACTGGCCGTAAATAAATTTATCAAATCAAATTAAATATTTATCAATCTATCTCCCTGTTTTATTCTTAACTTTTTTCTAAAATATTTTCCATCCTTTCCTCACTCTCACTCTTTCGTAATCAAAACGTATAACACGAGAACGACAATTGCAACATCAACATTTTGCAAAATGTTTTCCTTTACCTTCGTTTTCCACCTCTTTAATATTTCTTCTTCCTAATCACCTTTCTCTTATCATTTCTTTTCTGTTTTTTTACTTCTTCTTTTCTCCTTCTTCTTTCTCTCTACCATTCGCCAACTTCCATTTAAATCCGGGATATCAGTCTATTTTTAGCATCATATCAGAAGAGAGAGATAAGGGATGCTGTAGATGATGACGTCATCAGTTGTCTCGATTGGTGTGATTTGTTGTTATTGTTTTGTTTTTGTGTTACATGGAGGCTTCTTTTCGTTTATTTGTTTAGTTTTGTTTGTTTGAAAGAAAGGAATGAGAAAGAAGGAGGAAGGGAAAGAGATGGGGAGAGAGACAAACAGACTGGCAGGTAGACAGACAAACAAACAAAGACATAGAGGGAATCACACAGAAAACAAATGAAAAATTGAGTCAAAGATATAACAACATAACCATAAGTGAAACTTTCCACACACAAAAAACGCGACCAGTCAAAAAAAGAAAGAAAAAAACATATAAAAATAAAATAATATAAAAAACTATAATAAAAGTAAGACAAATGAACGGACACGAAGCTACAACACAATAACATTCTCTTCAATCAAGCAATTGTAGACGATTTGATCATGTTATTATAGACCTAATTTGTACTAAATACAGCTTCCACACTCATTAATTCTAACTTTGAGAAGCTTTTAATTATTTCATTCCTCAGGAATTGTTCTGTGAAAGAGGTTTCAGTGAACAAAGGAATGTCATTGACGATTGTATATGAGATATGACAAAAAAAAAACAAAAAAAAAACAAATAAAGTGTATATTTGCGGGTCTGTTAGTTTGTAAATAGAAATATGATTCATAAACATCCGTTTTTTTAGTGATAATCTTTTTAGTTTTTCGTATTTCTCTTTTTCTATCCCTGTCCATGCCTGTTTTCGTTTATCAGTTAATTTTCCTGTTTCTCTTTCTGACAATGTATTTCTCTCTTGTTCTTGAAATACGAGAATCTAGATTATTATTTTTTTTATTCCGCTTTTCAACTTTTCTTTGTTTGTATGTAATTATCTGCTAGTTTGTCTGTTTGTCTCTTTCTGTCTATTTATCTTTCTCTCTATCTATCTGTTTTCTCTGCCTGTCTATTTCTCTCTATATATCTCTATCTATTTGTCTGTCTATCGATCTATCTATTTATCTATCTATTTTTCCTTCCTCTCCATTTACCTGTTTACCCTCTATCTATCTGTCTATCTATATATCACTCTCTCTCCCTCTCTCTCTGTCTATCTAACTCCATCTCTCTCTCTTTCTCTATCTATCTATCACTCTCTTTCTCTACCTATCTATATCGCTAACTATCTGTCAATCAATCAATCTACCTATCCATCTCTCTGTCTATATATCTAATTAACAATCAATCAATCTATCTATCCATCTATCTGTCTATCTATCTATCTATCCATTTATCTATCTGTCTATTTATCTATCTATCCATTTATCTATCTATCTTTCTTTCTTTCTCCTCCTCTCTTTTTATGTTCTCTCTCCCTCTCTCTCTGTCTATCTAACTCCATCTCTCTCTCTTATTCTATCTATCTATCACTCTCTCTCTTTACCTATCTATATCGCTAACTATCTATCAATCAATCAATCTACCTATCCATCTATCTTTCTATATATCTGATTATCAATCAATCAATCTATCTATCTATCCATTTATCTATCTATCTTTCTTTCTTTCTTCTCCTCTCTGTTTATCTCCTCTCTCTCCTTTTCTATCTATCTTTCTTTCTCCTCCTCTCTGTTTATCTTCTCTTTCTTCCTCTCCCTCTGTCCCTCGGGATGATCTGGGTTATTACACTCC
>NC_061857.1:25256214-25263714 GCF_019202785.1 Penaeus chinensis
AGGGGGGAAGGAGGGAGGGAGGAAGGGAGGGAAGGAGAGGGGGTGAAGGAGGGAAGGAGAGGGGGTGAAGGAGGGAGGGGAGGAGGAAGGAGAGAGGGAGGGAGGGAAGGAGAGGGGGTGAAGAAGGGAGGAAGGGAGGGAAGGAGAGGGGGTGAAGGAGGGAGGGACGGTGGGAAGGAGAGGGGGGGGAGGAGAGGGAGGGAAGGAGGGAGGTAGGGAGGGAAGGAGAGTGGGAGGGAGGTAAGGAGAGGGGGGGAAGGAGGGAGGGAGGGAGGGAGGGAAGGAGAGGGGGTGAAGGAGGGAGGGAAGGAGAGAGGGAGGGAGGGAAGGAGAGGGGGTGAAGGAGGGAAGGAGAGGGGGTGAAGGAGGGAGGGAAGGAAAGGGGGGGAAGGGGGGAGGGTGAAGGGGGGAGGGAGAAGGAGGGAGGAAGGGAGGGAAGGAGAGGGGGGGAAGGAGGGAGGGAAGAGGAGGGGTGAAGGAGGAAGGGAGAGGGGGTGAAGGAGGGAGGGAGGGAGGGAAGGAGAGGGGGTGAAGGAGGGAGGGTGAAGGAGGGAAGGAGAGGGGGGGAAGGAGAGGGGGTGAAGGAGGGAGGGAAGGAGGGAAGGAGAGGGGGTGAAGGAGTGAGGGTGAAGGAGGGAGGAAGGGAGGGAAGGAGAGGGGGTGAAGGAGGGAGGGTGAAGGATGGAAGGAGAGGGGGGGAAGGAGAGGGGGTGAAGGAGGGAGGGAAGGAAAGGAGAGGGGGTATAGGAGGGAGGGAGGGAGGGGAGGAGGGAAGAAGGGAGGGAAGGAGAGGAGGTGAAGGAGGGAGGGAGGAGGGGGGTGAAAAAGGGAGGGAGGGAGGGATGTAGGGAGGGGTGGAAGGGAGGAAGAGAGAGAGTTAAATAGAACGATAGATAAATAGAGAAAGAGAGAGAGATTAAGACGGAGAAAGAGAGAGGGATGAATAGAATGATAGATAAATAGAGAGAGAGAGAGAGACGGAGAAGGGGAAGGAGAGAGCGAAAGGGGAGAACAAGAAAGTGAAAGAAAGACAGCAAGAAACATAAATAGACATAGACAGATGGAGTGACAGACAGACATAGACAGATGGAGAAACAGACAGACATAGACAGATGGAGAGACAGACATACATAGACAGATGGAGTGACAGACAGACATAGACAGATGGAGAGATAGACAGACATAGACAGATGGAGAGACAGAAAGACATAGACAGATGGAGAGATAGACAGACATAGACAGATGGAGAGCCAGACAGATATAGACAGATGGAGAGAGACAGACATAGACAGATGGAGAGACAGACAGACAAAGACAGATGGAGAGACAGACAGACATAGACAGATGGAGAGACAGACAGACAAAGACAGATGGAGAGACAGACAGATATAGACAGATGGAGTGACAGACAGACATAGACAGATGGAGAGACAGACAGACATAGACAGATGGAGAGACAGACAGACATAGACAGATGGAGAGACAGACAGACATAGACAGATGGAGAGACAGACAGACATAGACAGATGGAGAGACAGACAGACATAGACAGATGGAGAGACAGACAGACATAGACAGATGGAGAGACAGACAGACATAGACAGATGGAGAAACAGACAGATATAGACAGATGGAGTGACAGACAGACATAGACAGATGGAGAGACAGACAGACATAGACAGATGGAGAGACAGACATACATAGACAGATGGAGTGACAGACAGACATAGACAGATGGAGATATAGACAGACATAGACAGATGGAGAGCCAGACAGATATAGACAGATGGAGAGACAGACAGACAAAGACAGATGGAGAGACAGACAGATATAGACAGATGGAGAGACAGACAGACATAGACAGATGGAGTGACAGACAGACATAGACAGATGGAGTGACAGACAGACATAGACAGATGGAGAGACAGACAGACATAGACAGATGGAGAGACAGACAGACATAGACAGATGGAGAGACAGACAGACATAGACAGATGGAGAGACAGATAGACATAGACAGATGGAGATACAGACCGACATAGACAGATGGAGAGACAGACAGACAAAGACAGATGGAGAGACAGACAGACATAGACAGATGGAGAGACAGACAGACATAGACAGATGGAGAGACAGACAGACATAGACAGATGGAGAGACAGACAGACATAGACAGATGGAGAGACAGACAGACATAGACAGATGGAGAGACAGACAGACATAGACAGATGGAGAGACAGACAGACATAGACAGATGGAGAGACAGACCGACATAGACAGATGGAGAGACAGACAGACAAAGACAGATGGAGAGACAGACAGACATAGACAGATGGAGAGACAGACAGACATAGACAGATGGAGAGACAGACAGACATAGACAAATGGAGAGACAGACAGACATAGACAGATGGAGAGACAGACAGACATAGACAGATGGAGAGACAGACAGACATAGACAGATGGAGAGACAGACAGACATAGACAGATGGAGAGACAGACAGACATAGACAAATGGAGAGACAGACAGACATAGACAGATGGAGAGACAGACAGACATAGAGAGAGAGCTATTGGCCAACCTCCGTTCGAACGCGCGTGTTTTAATCATTGGATCTCGCAGCCTCTCGAGTTTCTGTTATGACTGACTCTGCTCTTGCATTTTTTTTTTTTTTTTTTCTCTCACTAGGTGCGTCCTTTGCGGGGGGGGGGGGGGGGGGGGGGGTTGAGGACGGCAGGAGGACGTTCGGAGAAAAAAGGAAGAGAGAGAGAAAGGTGATAAGTTGTGGTGGGCGTGTTAGACCGCACCAAAAACTAAACAAAATGCAAAGAATAAAAATATGAAAAGGACTTTCTTACGGTGTGTTTGATTATGTGGAGAGGGGGGGGGGGGTATAAATGATTGGTTAAATATAAACACAAATAACAGTTAATATTACTTGATGGCATTGAACAAAGACTCATACACACACACACACACACACGCACACACACGCACACAGACACACACAAACACACACATACATATATATATATATATATATATATATATATATATATATGTATATATATTATATATATATTATATATATTTTTTTTCTATAGGGTCTATATCAACTCATAATTACATTCCCACATTATGAATAAAAGGCATGAAAATAAAAAAATCTTACTACAGTCCAAAATAATAATAATAAAAAAGTCGACACTTTCATAAAAAAAAAGAAAAAAAGACACAGATAAATAGAACAAGAAAAGAAAAGAACAAACAAGAGGCATATCAAAGACAATTAAGTGAGTAGCTGTCTGTTCATTAAGCTACGAGAGATTCGTAAACCATATTAACTCGCCCTAATAATATTTTTGTTATGAGAGAAGATGGGAAAACAGTAAGCGCAAAGTTTAGCATGGAAAGGGTTAGAATTGTTGTGAAGGAGAGGGTTATGTTCCTGAGTGCAGCTGTGAGTGTCTGTTTGTAGTGTATGATTGTATGTAGGTTTGTTTGTGTGAGTTTCTGTGTGTGTGTGTGTGTGTGTGTGTGTGTGTGTGTGTTTGTGTGTGTGTGAGAGAGAGAGAGAGAATGTCTGTTTGTAGTGTATGATTGTATGTAGGTTTATTTGTGTGAGTTTCTGTGTGTGTGTGTGTGTGTGCGTGCGTGCGTGTGTGTGTGTGTGTGTGTGTTTGTGTGTGAGAGAGAGAGAGAGAGAAAGAGAGAGAGAGAATGTCTGTTTGTAGTGTATGATTGTATGTAGGTTTGTTTGTGTGAGTTTCTGTGTGTGTGTGTGTGTGTGCGTGCGTGCGTGTGTGTGTGTGTGTGTGTTTGTGTGTGTGAGAGAGAGAGATAGAGAGAGAGAGAGAGAGAATGTCTGTTTGTAGTGTATGAAAGTATGTAGGTTTGTTTGTGTGAGTTTCTGTGTGTGTGTGTGTGTGTGTGTGTTTGTGTGTGTGTGTGAGAGAGAGAGAGATAATGTCTGTTTGTAGTGTATGATTGTATGTAGGTTTGTTTGTGTGAGTTTCTGTGTGTGTGTGTGTGTGTGTGTGTGTTTGTGTGTGTGTAAGAGAGAGAGAGAGAGAATATATGTTTGTAGTATATATTTGTATGTATGTTTGTGTGTGTATGTTTGACCATGTACATGTTTTTTTTGTACTTTTTTTTCCCATTACTTTTTCCTTTAATTCAATATATAATAAACCTGAAACTTTAAAACAATCATAGCCAAACCTTCATTTTGTTGAAAGAGACGAAAATACAACTCCTCTTATATTGAAAAAAAAAAAAAAAAAAAAAAGATAAAAAAAAGGTAAATTGTAACAAGAGACGACATTAATGAACACGTGACACCCATTGTCATATGCTTTATATCCCTTTACAAGCCTCCCCTTTATTCCCCTCCCCCCTGACTAGTCACCCTTAGGCTTCACTCTGACTCGTACCCCTTCCCCCCTTCCCCCTTCCCCCCTCCCCCCCTCTCCAATTCCCTCTCCCTTTCCCTCTCTTTCCTCCTCCATTCTTCCTTTCCCCTCTTTCTCCCTTTCCCCTTGGCCGGTTCTCCCTCCACTTCCTTTCTCCCTACTTCGGTCCCCTTCCCTCTCACTTTTTGCTTTCCCTTTAACTGGTCCTTTAACTTTTCCCCTCCCCTTCTCCTTCATCGGTCTCCCTTCCTCCTTCTCTGGCTAGTTTAACCCTCCCCCTCCCCCGATAGTTTCCCTTTCCACCCGCCCTTCCTCCAACACTCCCCCTCCCTCCAACATTCTCCCTCTCCACCCCCCTAATTTCGTCTTGCTCCCCCCTCCCCTTCCCGCTCAGGCCTGTCCCCCTACACCCCATCCCCAAACCCCACCATAAACCTGTAACAGTATGCGGTAGGACTCCCCCTCCTCCTTCCACCCTCCCTCCTCTCTCCCCTCTCCTCCCTCCTTCTCCTCCTCCTCCCGCCTCCCCCTTCCTCTCTCCTCCGTCCTCCCTCCTCCCTCCTCTCTCCTCCCTCCTCCCTCCTCTCTCCTCCCTCCCTCCTCCTTCCTCCCTCCTCCCTCCCCTCTCCTCCTCCTCCTCCCGCCTCCCCCCTCCTCTCTCCCCTCTCCTCCCTCCTTCTCCTCCCTCCTCCCTCCTCCCTCCTCCCTCCCCTCTCCTCCTTCCTCCCTCCTCCTCCCTTTTCTTGAAGACAGTGGCGGCTGCGGACGAACCACGTGGTAATCGCTGAGGAATTTTGGTGTGGCAGCAGGATTTTTTTGTTTTTAAAAGAATGTATTTTAAAAGTATGTTATTAATGAAATTATTATTGTCATCATAACCGTTCTTATTTCATATTTTAACTTGTAACCCACTTTCAGCCCCGATTTTGTCATGGAAAGAAATTTACGTGATGTATTAAAAAAAAAAAATTTTTTTTATTAATAAATGTTTTCTTGTTCTTATCACTATTATCATTCTTTATCACTATTCTTATTAAATAGTTTAACTTGCAACCAGCTTTCATTCCCAATTTTGGTAAGAACAGTAACTGCATAACGTAATTAAAAATCTATTTTCCTAATCCATTATTACTAAAACTTTATCATTATCACCATGATCGCCCTAACAAATTAACCTACTTCCATCCTCTCTCTGCTTTATATCCCGCCCGTTTCTGCAGGATTCGAGTTTAAAAGGACCGACATACGTTTCACCTTCTTGTTTACTTTGCAAAAGATTAATTTTACCAGAAATAAATCTAGGTTAGTTTGCGCCACATTGCTTACGTCGGGATGTTGCACCGTCAAATACTGAATATCGTTACAAGTAAATGAGGTTACTGCTTGTTCTGGTATATCTGTATTTTCGTCTTCCTTATTCTGTTATCATCAGTATTCTCTCTTTCTCCTCTTCGTCACCATTTTCTACCTTTTTTCTTCTTTTCCTTAAATTTCTCCTTCCTCTCTTCCATATAAGTGAGACTGATATCTCACATTCACACTTATAACACAACGTAAGTATGTTGTTTCCTTGCTTATGCTGAGGTGCAACGTTGCATCGACCTTGCAACAAACAAACCCTGAAAAGATCAAATAAAGACAGCCTTGCAACAAATGAATCTTAAAAAGCAACGGTGCACATTATAAAAAAATATATAATATAGATAACAACGAAGATAAACATTTTTATATCAATGTATTTTTTCTTTCTCGTTCTGTTATTATCATTTTTCGTTCCTCCTCTCTTTCGTCGTCAATACTTTCGCTTCCCATTTATTTTTATTTCCCACTTCTTTTCTTTCTACCTTTTCTTTTTCTATTTGTTTCTCTTCCCTTCCATCCTCCCCAAGTTTATCTTTTCCCCCTCCTCTTCCACTCTTTCTTTTACACATTAATCATTTTCTTTATATATTCCTCACCTTCATTAATCATATTTTCTCTCCTTGTTTTCTTTCTTCTTCTTCCCCCTCTTTATCTATATTTTCTTATCAGTCTTCCTATGATTCATATCTCTCTCATCGTTATATTTTTTTCACATTCTTATTCCACTTATTTCAATTCTTTCTTCTTAATCTTCTGTTGCCTAATTCTTCTTATCAATCGCCTTATCTTTCATATTTTACTTCCCTTTAATCATTCCTTCTCTTCCTACTTTCTTCTTCCCTGTCTTTCTCCTTATTCTTCTTATCAATCTCGTTATTATCTATATTTTCTTTCCTCCTCTCCTTCTACTCCGTCTTTTCCTTCTTCTTCCTGCTCCTCCCTCTCTCTTTCGTTATTCCTCTTATCAGTCTTATCATTCATATATTTTTCCTCCTTACCAGGAATCCCTACCCCCCCCCCTCTCTCTCTCTCCCCACCTTTCTCTCTGTCTCTCTCTCAATCTCTCTCTCTCTCTCTCTCTCTCTCTCTCTCTCTCTCTCTCTCTCTCTCTCTCTCTCTCTCTCTCTCCCTCTCTCTCTCTCTCTCTCTCTCTCTCTCAATCTCTCTCTCTGTCTCTCTCTCTCTGTCTCTCTCTCTCTCTCTCTCTCTCTCTCTTCCTCCATCCTTCCCTTCCTTCTTATTCCTTACCCTGCGAGAAACTACCGGCAAAAAACAAAGAGAATTTCTTAAAAGTACTATTGCCTTTCCTCTGCCGGAGATCCTGAGATAAAGAGTGTCCTGTGTCATAAACACGCAAGAGATTGTAGGCGTCTCTGTGTTAAAATACCTAAGAGTGTGTACAAAGGTCGAAGGATTTTTGCTGTGTATAAGGGGTGGGTGTGTTGGTGTTTTTTGTTTGTGTGATTGTTTGTTTGTGTATACGTGTATGTGTATGTTTTTTTGTTTGTGTGTACGTGTGTGTAAGTGTGTTTTTGTCTGTGTGTACGTGTGTGTTTGTCCGTGTGTGTACGTGTTTGCATTTGCTGTACGTGCAATTACAAGTACGGTTCTCTACGTGCGTTTATGAACATATACATTACACATATACTACATAAACGCATATGAATACATACAGGCCCGATTTTATGAATACATCCACGCACACGCACAAACAGAAACATACAC
>NC_061857.1:25268714-25278714 GCF_019202785.1 Penaeus chinensis
TCTGTTATTGTCTTTCGTTTTCTTCTTCTGTTTTTTCTGTTTTTGTTTTTGTTTTTCTTTCTCTTTTTTCTTTTCTTTTTTTTTTCTCTTTTTTTTTTTTTTTTTTTCCCCGTTTTCTTCTCTCCCTTTTTTTCTTCTTCTTTTATTTTTCTCTCTTTTATTTTTTTCTCTTTTTTTTTCTCTTTTTTCCCCCTGTTATTTTCCCCTTTTTGTTTTCTTCTTCCCTTTTTCTTTTTCTTTTTTTTCTCTCTTTTTTTTTTTTTTCTTTTTTTTTCTTTCTCTTTTTTCTCTCTTTTTATTTTTCTCTGTTTTTTTCTTCTTTTTTTTCTCTCTTTTTTTTTTCTTTTTTTCTTCCCCTTTTTTTTTCTCTTTTTCTTTTTTTTTTCTTTTTTTTTTCTCTCTGTTATCTTCTCTCTTTTTTCTTTCTTTTTTTTTTCTTTTTTTTTTTCTCTCTGTTATCCCCCCCCCCCCCCCCCCCCCCCCCCCCCCCCCCCCCCCCCCCCCCCCCCCCCCCCCCCCCCCCCCCCCCCCCCCCCCCCCCCCCCCCCCCCCCCCCCCCCCCCCCCCCCCCCCCCCCCCCCCCCCCCCCCCCCCCCCCCCCCCCCCCCCCCCCCCCCCCCCCCCCCCCCCCCCCTTTTCCCTTTTTTCCTCTCCCTTTTTTCCCCTTAATTTTTTTTTTTTTTTTTTTTTTTTTTTTTTTTTTTTTTTTTTTTTTTTTTTTTTTTTTTTTTTTTTTTTTTTTTTTTTTTTTTTTTTTTTTTTTTTTTTTTTTTTTTTTTTTTTTTTTTTTTTTTTTTTTTTTTTTTTTTTTTTTTTTTTTTTTTTTTTTTTTTTTTTTTTTTTTTTTTTTTTTTTTTTTTTTTTTTTTTTTTTTTTTTTTTTTTTTTTTTTTTTTTTTTTTTTTTTTTTTTTTTTTTTTTTTTTTTTTTTTTTTTTTTTTTTTTTTTTTTTTTTTTTTTTTTTTTTTTTTTTTTTTTTTTTTTTTTTTTTTTTTTTTTTTTTTTTTTTTTTTTTTTTTTTTTTTTTTTTTTTTTTTTTTTTTTTTTTTTTTTTTTTTTTTTTTTTTTTTTTTTTTTTTTCTCTCTGTTTTCTCTTCTCTGTTTTCTTTCTCTCTTTTTATTTTCTCTTCTGTTATTCTCTTCTCTCTGTTATTCTTTTCTCTCTGTTATTCTCTCTTTTCTGTTATTCTCTCTCTCTCTGTTATTTTCTTCTCTCTGTTATTTTCTCTCTCTCTGTTATTCTCTTCTCTGTTTTTCTTCTCTTGTTATTCTCTCTCTCTTGTTTTCTTTTCTCTCTTTTTATTTCTCCTCTCTGTTTTTTCTTCTCTCTGTTATTCTCTCTCTCTCTGTTATTCTCTCTCTCTGTTATTCTCTCTCTCTCTGTTTTCTCTCTCTCTGTTATTCTCTCTCTCTGTTATTCTCTCTCTCTCTGTTATTCTCTTCTCTCTGTTATTCTCTCTCTCTCTGTTATTCTCTCTCTCTTGTTTTTCTCTCTCTCTCTGTTATCTCTCTTCTGTTATCTTCTCTTCTCCTTTCTCTCTCTCTCTGTTTTCTCTCTTCTCTGTTATTCTCTCTTCTCTGTTATTCTTCTCTCTTGTTTTTTTCTTGTTTCTCTATCTGTTATTTCTCTCTCTCTGTTATTCTCTCTCTCTGTTATTCTCTCTCTCTGTTATTCTCTTCTCTGTTATTCTCTTTCTGTTATTCTCTTCTCTGTTTTTCTTCTCTCTGTTATTCTCTCTCTCTGTTATTCTCTCTCTCTCTGTTATTCTCTCTCTCTGTTTTTCTCTCTCTCTCTGTTATTTCTCTCTCTCTGTTATTCTCTCTCTCTTGTTATTTCTCTCTCTCTTGTTATTTCTCTCTCTCTGTTATTCTCTCTCTCTGTTATTCTCTCTTCTCTGTTATTCTCTCTCTCTCTGTTTATTCTCTCTCTCTCTGTTATTTCTCTGTTTTTCTCTCTCTCTGTTATTTCTCTCTCTCTCTCTCTGTTATTCTCTCTCTCTCTGTTATTCTCTCTCTCTCTGTTATTCTCTCTCTCTCTGTTATTCTCTCTCTCTGTTATTCTCTCTCTCTCTGTTATTCTCTCTCTCTCTGTTATTCTCTCTCTCTGTTATCTCTCTCTCTTGTTTTCTCTCTCTCTGTTATTCTCTCTCTCTGTTATTCTCTCTCTCTCTGTTATTCTTCTCTTGTTCTTTCTCTGTTCTCTTCTCTTGTTTATTCTCTCTTCTTGTTATTCTCTCTCTCTCTGTTATTTCTTCTTCTTGTTATTCTCTCTCTCTCTGTTATTCTCTCTCTTGTTATTTCTTTCTTGTTATTCTCTCTCTCTTGTTATTCTCTTCTCTCTGTTATTTCCCCTCTGTTTTTTTTTTTTCTTCTTTTGTTTTTTTTTGTTTTTTTTTGTTTTTCTCTTTTGTTTTTTTTTTTTGTTTTTTTTTTCTGTTTTTTCTTCTGTTTTTTTTTTTTTTTTTCTTCTTGTTTTTTTCTTTTCTGTTTTTTTCTTCCTGTTTTCTTTCTTTTTTTTTTTCTCTTTTTTTTTTTTTCTTTTTTTTTTTTTTTTTTTTTTTTTTCTTTTGTTTTTTTTTTCTTTTTTTTTTTTTTTTTGTTTTCTCCTATCTTTTTCTCTCTTTCTGTTTTTTTTCTTCTTTTTTTCCTTTCCCCTGTTTTTTTTCTTTCTGTTTTTTTTTTTCTCTGTTTTTTCTTCTGTTTTTTTTTTTGTTTTTTTCTTCTGTTTTTTTTTTTGTTATTTTTCTTTCTGTTTTCTTTTTTTTTTTTTTTTTTTTTTCTTTTTCTTTCTTTGTTTTTTTCTTTTCTTTTTCTTCCCCTTTTTTTATTTTTTTTTTGTTTTCTTCTTCTGTTTTTTTTCTTCTCTGTTTTTTCTTCTTTTGTTTTTTTTTTTTTTTTTCTTTTTGTTTTTCTCCTTTCTTTTGTTTTTTTTTTGTTTTTTTTTTGTTTTCTTTCTTTTTTTTTCTTTGTTTCTTCTTTTTTTTTTTTTTTGTTTTTTCCTTTGTTTTTTTTTTTTGTTATTTTTTTTTTGTTTTTCTCTTCTCTGTTTTCTTTTTTTTTGTTTTCTTCTCTTTTGTTTTTTTTCTTGTTTTTATCTTTTTTTTTTTTTTTCTCCTTTTTTTTTTTCTTCTGTTTTTTTTTGTTTTTTTCTCTGTTTTCCTCTTCTTTTTTTTTTTTTGTTTTTTTTTTTTTTTCTTTTGTTTTTTTCTTCTGTTTTTCTTTTGTTTTTTTTTTTTTTTTTCTTTTTTTTTTCTTTTTGTTTTTTTCTGTTTTTTTTTTTTTTTTTTTTTTTTTATTTTTTTCTCTGTTTTTCTTTTTTGTTTTTTTTTTTTATTCTTTTCTGTTTTTTTTCCTGTTTTTTCTTTTTGTTAAATTTCTTCTTTGTTTTTTCTTTTTTTTTTTTTATTCTTCTTTTTGTTATTCCTTTTTGATTTTTTTTTTTCCTTCTCTTGTTTCTTTTTTGTTTTTTTTTTTGTTTTTTTCTTTTTTTGTTTTCTTCCTTCTTTTTTTCTTTTTGTTTTTTCCCTGTTTTCTTTTTTTCTGTTTTCTTTCTTTGTTTTTTTTTTCTTTTTTCTTTTTTGTTTTTTTTTCCTTCTTTTTTTTTTTTCTTGTTTTTTCTCCTTTTATTCTCTTCTTTGTTTTCTCTTTTTGTTATTTTTTTTTGTTTTCTCTTTCTTGTTTTTTTTCTTTTATTTTTTCTTGTTTTTTTTTTTGTATCTGTCTGTCTGTCTGTCTCTCTCCCTCTCTTTCGCTCTCTCTCTCTCTCTCTCTCTCTCTCTCTCTCTCTCTCTCTCTCTCTCTCTCCCTCTTCCTCACACACACAGACACAACACATACACACACACAATAACAACAACACACACTCGAATTCAAAACCCCAGATCCACACACAGCTAAACCTTCTCCTGCAAACAGTCCCCGAAAAACGTACACACATGAGACATAAACGCGACGTAGGACCAATAATGACTCTGCTCCAACTAATGTGTTTTTAATCTGTAATATTACCCTGTTACTACAGCGTGACCTGATGCTGGCGTGCCGCTTTGAATGTGGGGGAAATTTTGAGGGGTGTGGGGGAAATTTAGATGGGTGTGGGGGAAATTTTGAGGGGTGTGGGGGAAATTTTGAGGGGTGTGGGGGAAGTTTTGAGGGGTGTGGGGGAAATTTAGAGAGGGTGTGGGGGGAAATTTTGAGGGGTGTGGGGTAAATTTAGAGGGTGTAGGGGAAATTTTGAGGGGTGTGGGGGAAATTTAGAGAGGGTGTGGGGGAAATTTAGGGGGGTGTGGGGGAAATTTAGGGAGGTGTGGGGAAATTTAGAGAGGGTGTGGGGGAAATTTAGATGGGTGTGGGGGAAATTTAGATGGGTGTGGGGTAAATTTAGATGGGTGTGGGGGAAATTTTGAGGGGTGTGGGGGAAATTTAGATGGGTGTGGGGGAAATTTAGAGAGGGTGTGGGGAAATTTTGAGGGGTGTGGGGGAAGTTTTAGGGAATGATGGGGAAATTACGGTGGGCATGGGTAAATTTAGGGGAAGTTTGGGGATTGGGGGGAAATTTGGGGGGTTATAAGAGGAAGTTTAAAGAAAAAGAAGGGGTGTGAGGGGAAATTTAAGGAAAAGGAGGGGGGTGAGGTGAGGGATAAGGGGAAAAGAAGGGAGGGATAAGGGTAGAAATATGGGGGGATAAGGAAGAGGGGAATTTAGGCTGAAATGGATGAAGGATACGGAATAGGAAAGAGAATAGGGAACAGGAATGGGGAAAAAACGAAAGAAAAATTAGGGGAGTAATGAGCGAATGAGGGGGAAAATAAAATAAGAATAGATAGAAATAAAAGCGAAATAAAAGATAAGAAAGAAAAAAAGAGAAAAAAAAAGGAAAGGGAAATACTGGAGAATATTGGCAAAAGGGGAAAAAAACAAGGAAAGTCTGGTACAAATTATACCCTGGTATTATAAGTTAACGGAATGGTAGGCTGAAAATTACATTTAATACTTTCGTATCATCTGTTATTTCAGTGCTATGACTAGTTATAGTTTATTTATTTATTTATTTAATTACTTATTTGTGGTGAAAGGCATACAATTTTTTGAATATTTTTTCTAGATTTTTTTGTCTATTTTTTGACACTTATAGATGTATTTTCTTCTTCTTCTTCTTCTTCTTCTGCTTCTTTTCTTCTTCTTTCTTTCTTCTCTTTCTTTTTTATTGCTATTGGGTGTTTTTGCTTGTTTTGTGTTGTTTCTGTTTACTTTGTTTATCTCTAGCAAAAATAGGCAGGAAAATGGGAAAAGAAAATATAAGATAAGGAAGCATAAGAGAAATACGAATAAAAAGAAAAGAAAAAAGAAACAGAAGAAAATAGACAAAAATGCCAAGGAACCTGCGAAAGAAAAGCAAGAAAATAAACAAGAAAGGTCTAGAAGAAAACAAAAAAAATAAAAAAAAATAAAAGGAAAAGAGAAAAAAACGGAATTCTGAAAGACAGGAAATAAAAAAAAAATGACAATAATGAAAAAATTGAAACAAAAAAATAGAAAGAGAAAATCCGAAAGAAAGAAAGGAAAGATATAAGAAAAGAAAAGAGAAGATAAGAAGCGACGCTCACTTAAGAGCACGTGTGAGGCGAACCCCACCTCCCCCTCCCCCTCCCCCCCCTCCCTCCTCCTCATCCACCGACCCCCCACCTCGTCCTTCCTCCCCCATCTCTCATCTACAGACCCCTTCCCTTCCCCTCCTTCCCCCTCCACTACCTCCCCCTCCCCCTCCTTAACCACCCCCTCCCTTCCCCTCTCCCGCCCCCTCCACCCTCTTCCACCGACCTCCCCCAACCCCCCTCCTCCCTCCTTAACCATCCCGGCCTCTCCCCTCCCCCCTCCTCCCTCCTTAACCCTCCCCTTCCCCCTTCCCCCTCGGGCTCACCAAAGGCAGAACATGAAGAAAGAGAAGACCAGGCATTTAACGCGAGAACACAATGAAAGAGAAAGAAAGTGTGAGGTCTTTTGGCTGCCTTGTCTCTTCTCTCTCTCTCTCTCTCTCTCTCTCTCTCTCTCTCTCTCCTCTTCTTTCTCGTTCTCTTTCTCTCTATCTGTCTCACTTCTTCCTTTTTGTCTGTCTCTCTCTATCTCTTATCTCTCTCTCTCTCTCTCTCTCTCTCTCTTTTCTTTCTTTCTCTCTCTCTCTCTCTCTCTCTCTCTCTCTCTCTCTCTCTCTTTTTCTCTCTCTCTCTCTCTCTCTCTCTCTCTCTCTCTCTCTCTCTCTCTCTCTCTCTCTCTCTCTCTCTCTCTCTCTCTCTCTCTCTCTCTCTCTCTCTCTCTTTCTCTTTTTCTCTTTTTCTTTCAATTCTTAGTCATCTCTTTCTTCTTTAGTCTAGAAAACAAGACGGATATAGATAAACAGATAGATAGAGAAAGAGAAAGGAGAGAGAGGAGAGGAAGAGAGAGAGGAAGACAGACAGACAGACAGACAGACAGAGACAGAAAGTAAATGAGAAAGAGAGAAAAAGAAAGAAAAGAGAGCACGGGACAGAAAAATAGAGAGATAAAGAGAGAGAGCACGCCAAAGAGAAAGAGAAGAGAGAGAAAGAATGAGAATGAGATGGCCACACCGCAAGGCAGCAAGAACTTTATTGGTGTGCGGTCTCCTGCGGTTCCTTGCGGTCTCCATGCGGTTTCAGATGCGGTCGCCGGCGGGTCCCTTCCTTCAGTCTTAGACGCGGGTAAGGAGGGGGTATGGAGAGGGGTGTAGAGGGGTATTAGAGGGCATTGGAGAAGTATGGAAGGTAGTGGGGTGTATGGTAGGGGTATGGAGGGGGTCATGGAAGGTTGTGGGGTATAGGAGGGGTATGGTGGGGGCTATGGAAAGTAGTGGGGGTATAGTAGGGGTATGGAGGGGTTATTCGAAGACTAGAGGATAGTGGATGGTATAGAGAAGGGGGCATATAGTAGGGAAGTATTGGGGTAGTAGAGGGGTGTGGGGGTAGTAGAGGGCATAATTGAGGGTATATGGTAGGTGGGTAGCGTTTAGGGGGGGGAGGGACATGTGGGTATAAGGTGGGGATCAGGAAGCGCGGTCGTTGGTCAGGCCTCGGGCTGTTTATAAGTCTCCTTGCAGTGACTTCTCTCTGCCTTACTGTTGTGTCGTGGTCTCTGTTGTGTGTTTGTTTGTTTTAGTATGTTTTATTAGGTATGTGTTTGAGTAAGTTTGTTTGTTTTTGTGTGTCTGTTTGTGTGTTTTTTACAGGTATACGTCTGTGTGCGTTTGTTTGTTGTTTGTATATGTGTTTGTGTGTCTGTTTTGTTTCATTGTGTGTTTTTATATGTATGTGACTGTGTACGTTTCTTTGTTTCTGTGTGTCTGTTTTGTGTCTTTGGCATGATATATGTATGTTTTGTGTGTGCATGACCTTATGTATATATGTTAATGGTATTAGAAACGAATGGATTCTTTCCTTATAAGATTTTGGTTAATTCTGGCTATGTCTATGTTCTACATATAATGGGATAGTTTGCATTTATTTATTTATTTTCATCCGTATGTGTGTTTAGATTTTTTCGATTTTGATTAACTTTTATTTATTCATTAATTTACAGTATTTGTTTATAGATTTATGTGTTTATTCATTTCATTATCTTTTGGGACACTATTCATTTATTTTATTATTTATATATTCATGTATTTACCTGTCTATCTATAACGGGTTGTGTTATTTGAACTTGGTTTGTGTTCTGTAATTGTGTTTGTTGTTGTTGTTGTTTTCTTTTATATGTGTGTGTTTTGATATCTGTTATCTTATATCTGTTATGCTATTTAATCTCTCTTTCGCTCTGTGTTTATGCCTGCCTGAATGTCTGTCTGTTTGCCTGCCTGTCTGTCTCTGTCTCTCTGTATCTCTGTCTCTGTCTCTCCGTCTCTCTGTCTCTCTGTCTCTCTCTCTCTCTCTCTTTCTCTCTCTCTCTCTCTCTCTCTCTCTCTCTCTCTCTCTCTCTCTCTTTCTTTATCTTCCTCCATAGCATTTATTTCCAGTTCATGATTTAAAGTTTTTCCTTTTTTTCTTTTCGTTTTTTGATAATCTGTGATTCAAACCTACCATCTTTATAGCATCCTTGCATGTACCCCCCCCCCCCCCCCCCATGTATTAAAAATGTTATATCACATCAATCTAAAAATATACATATAATATGCACAGAAATTCAACCATACTTAGTAGGCATTTTCCGGCAATTTGCAAATGCAACTATAGCAGGAAACATTTTTATTTTTTTTATTAAAGGCTAAAGGGCACATTAAATCATCTGAGTAAGATCATTTATAATTTTCATTATAACGTGAGCTCAGTGTAGCATAGTGTTCGTTATTTCGTATGTAGGGTACTACTATCATTAAGTACTTTTTCCCTCTTTTTTTGAAAAATTGTTGAACTTAAATATCAAATCTAGATATCTGTGTGAGGTAAAATTTGATGTACTATTCTTTAAAGTCTTAGTTTTATTTACTCTTTCTTACACGTACATACACACACACAGACAAATATAAACAAAAACAAGGCCCTGAACACAGAGAGACAGACAGATAGGAACAGAGACAAACCACCTAATAGACATATCGACAGGGACAGAGACGGACAGACAGACAAAGACAGGGATACAGAATCAGAAACAACCAGACAGACAGACAGACAAAGAAAGAAAGAGAGAAGAGGGGCAAGATTGAACTCATGCTACAGGAAAGGTTAGTGTGAAATTGTGACCATTTATACACGAGGTCTTTGGGGGTAGGGGGCGTGGGGGGGGGGGTAGGCTGTGGTTGAGTCTGTGGTAGAATGAGGGGGGAGGGGAGGGGAGGGGGGGCTTTGGGTGACCTTATGATGAACGGTTGGTGGAGTTGGTGGAATATGGTTGTGTCGGAATGTCTTAAGGTGTTGGTTAGGGAGAAGAAGAAGAAGACGAAGAGGAAGAGGAAAATGGAGGTAGAGGAAGAGAAAGATGGAGGAGTGGACGACGAAGATGGAAATGAAGAGGAATTCATATATTAATTTTCGGTTGTTTCTCCCTTCCTTTCTCTCTTTCTTTTCTCTGTTTCTCTATATCTCTCTCTCTCTCTCTCTGTCTCTCTCTCTCTCTCTGTCTCTCTCTCTCTCTCTCTCTCTCTCTCTCTCTCTCTCTCTCTCTCTCTGTCTCTCTGTCTCTCTCTCTCTCTCCCCCTCTGTGTGTGTGTGTGTGTGTGTCATAATCTTTCTTTCTTTCATTTTCTCTGGTTTTTTTTTGTCTCTATCTTTCTCTCTCTGTGTGTCTCTGTCCTTTCTCTTTCCTTTTTCATATCCTTCTTCTCCTCTACATCTCCATTCTTCCCCAGCAGTGTCGAAATCCATCCATACTGTTCTTACAACAATTTCCCTAACGCCACCCTTTGTCCTCGCCCTAAAACCCCCTCCTTACCCTTAATGCGAAGCCTCCCCTCTCAATCCTTAACACCAAAAGACACCTCCCCTTTCTCCCCTTCTCCCCCAACCCCCCTCTCCCTCCCCTCAACCCCCTCCCTCTCTCCCTCGCCTTACTAATCACTGGTCATTAGAGGAAAAGACAAAATGGAATAGTTTGTCCCTCGTGCCGAAGCGAAAAGAAAACGGGGGATCGGGTTTCCTATTTTTATGTGTTTCAGAACATCTTCGGATTTGTACTGAGATTACTTGTATTATGCGAGATGGTTATCTGTTCTTCGTGTGATGTAAAAGAGAGAAAAGAGAAAAGAAAAGAAAAGAAAACTTGATTTTCTGTACTCCGCTGTTACTACTAAATTACCCTTTTATTTAATGTCTTTTTCTTTAAAACCATTTTCTTTATTTTTATTCTTCTTTTTTATTCTAATACTATGAGATTAACGGCACTACATGATTATTTTTCAAATTCGAAACTGCATCACACTTTATCGTTTTTCATAGTAAGAAATAATGTCCTTTCTATCAAAATAGGAAAATATGCGTATGTGGATTTTGCCTTATTTT
>NC_061857.1:25286214-25288714 GCF_019202785.1 Penaeus chinensis
GAAGGAGAGAGAAGGGGAGTTGAAAATGGATAGAGCAAAAGAAGGAGAGGCAGAGGGATGGCGATGAACAGAAAAGGAAAGGTGGGTAGGGAGATGGAAATAGAAAGAAGGAGAGGGAAGGGGAGTTGAAAATGGATAGAGAGAGATGGAGAGATGGAAATGGATAGATAAAAAGAAGGAGAGGCAGAGGGATGGTGATGAACAGAGAGGGAGAGGTGGATAGGGAGATGGAAAAAGAAAGAAGGAGAGGGAAGGGGAGTTGAAAATGGATAGAGAGGGATGGAGAGATGGAAATGGATAGAGAGAACGAGACAGTGAAGGGTAGTTGAAGATAGATAGAGAATAAGAAAGAGATGTAGATGAACAGAGAGTGAGAGATGGATAGGGAGATGGAAATATAAAGGAGGAGGGGGAGGGGAGTGGAAAATGGAAAGAGAGAATAAGAGAGTGATGGAAAGATGAAGATAGATAGGAAGAAGGAGAGATGATGAGATGGGGATAGATAGATGGAAATAGAGGGAAGGGTAGATGAAAATAAATAGAGATAAGGAGAGATAGATGGAGAGGTGGGAAGAGACACAAATAAGGAGAGAGGGAGATAACTGGAAGGAGAGACAGAAGGAAAGAAGGGGAGAGATGGGAGGTAGAGAAGAAGAAAGTAGGAAGGAGACAGAATGAGAGTTGGATATCAACAGAGAGGAGAAGAGATGGAAACAGGCAGAGAAAAGAAGCGTAGGAAAGAGCTAGACAAAGATGAGGAGAGAATGATAAGAGACAGGCGGAGAGAAGGGGAGATGAAATAGACGCAAAAAAAAAAAAAAAGGTGGACGTAGAGAGAGAGACAGAGAGAGAGAGAGAGAGAGAGAGAGAGAGAGAGAGAGAGAGAGAGAGAGAGAGAGAGAGAGAGAGAGAGAGAGATTGAAAAGAAAGAGGAGGAAAAGTGATTAGAAACAAAGTCAAAAGAGATAGACAGAAAGAAGGTGAGAGAAATAGTAGGTGATCGAAAGCAGAAGAGAAACGTGGATATGGGAAGAGAGATGGAAAGAGACAATTAATAGTAATGTGAATGAAGAGAAGGAGGAAGAAGAGAGGTGAAGAGAAAGAGAGACAGATGAGAGGCATGGAAAGGTGGAGAGAATGAGGAAGTGAAGAGAGGGATAAAGGTAGAAACAAACAGATAGACAGAATGGATAGCTAGCTGACGTAGATAGGTGGAGAGAGAGAGAAAGAAACATAAACAGACAAACAGACAGATACAGACACAAACAGAAGCAAAGAGGAATGATCGAGAGGGAGAAAGGAAGGAAGAGGCTAGAGAGGGAGAAAGAAAGGAAGAGGCTAGAGAGTAAACAAGGAAGAACGGACAGAGAGAGAGAGAGAGAGAGAGAGAGAGAGAGAGAGAGAGAGAGAGAGAGAAAAGCAGATAACCCAGAAACACAGCCAGGCACAGAAACACCCAGGCAAGCAAATACGAACTGAAGGGAGAGAAATAGCAAAAAAAAGAAAAAAGAAAAAAAAAGGGGGTGGGGAGTGGAAAAGAGAAATAAAGAGATAAAGAGAGACAGAAAAGCAAGAAGGGAGTTGAACGAAAGAGGGGAGGGAAGGGAAGTGCCGAGGGGAAGGGGCGAAGGCAAAAGGAAAAGGCTGCCTCTCATTTTCAGTCGAACAGTCACGCGAGGGGAGCTGGCGAGTCCTCCTTTCGCCGCGCTGGAGGAAGGAGGAAGAGGAGGAGGAGGTGGGGATGGAGGAGGAGGAAGAGGAGGAGGAGGTGGGGATGGAGGAGGAGGAAGAGGAGGAGGAGGGGGGATGGAGGAGGAGGAAGAGGAGGAGGAGGTGGGGATGGAGGAGGAGGAAGAGGAGGAGGAGGTGGGGATGGAGGAGGAGGAAGAGGAGGAGGAGGTGGGGATGGAGGAGGAGGAAGAGGAGGAGGAGGTGGGGATGGAGGAGGAGGAAGAGGAGGGGGAGTGGGGGATGGAGGAGGAGGTAGGGATGGAAGAGGAGGAGGTGGGGATGGAGGAGGAGGAAGAGGAGTCGGAGGTGGGGATGGAGGAGGAGGAGGTGGGGATGGAGGAGGAGGAAGAGGAAGAGGAGGTGGTGATGGAGGAGAAGGACGAGGGGGAGGAAGAGGAGGTGGTGATGGAGAAGGAGGAAGAGGAGAAGGAGGTGGGGATGGAGAAGGAGGATGAGAAGGAGGTGGTGATGGAGAAGGAAGAGCTGGCGAGTCTTCCTTTCGCCGCACTGGAGGAAGGAAGAAGAGGAGGAGGAGGTGGAGAAGGAGGTGGTGGTGGTAGTGGCAGTGGAGGAGAGAGAGAGGGAGGGAGAGAGAGAGAGAGAGAGAGAGGAAGAGAGAGGAGGAGGAGGAAGAAGAAGAGATGGAGGTTAAGGAGGAGGAGAAAAAAGAAGGACGATGAGGAAAAGGAGGTGACTTGTGAGGAAGAGGAAGAGGAAGAGGAGGTGAGAGGTCGTGGTAGTGAGGAGGAGGAGAAGGAAAGGGTGGTAG
>NC_061857.1:25293714-25301214 GCF_019202785.1 Penaeus chinensis
ATCCCAACACGACGACGCTTATGACGTAACAACTAGCGTTTACTGACCGGTCCTCGCTACACCAATAAGGTTGAGTCGACAAGGGAAACACTAAGGGGTAACCGACCTAATATGCATATTATTGCCCTCGGGGAATAGAACATTGCGTAAGGTATTCCTTGCATATCTCTTGAGCAGGAGAATCAAATAAAGAAGGGAGGTAGAGAGAGAGAGAGAGAGAGAGAGAGGAAGGGGGGAAGGAAAGAGAGAAAAGGAAAGAGAGAGTACGGGAAGGGAAAGAGAGAAAATGAGAGAGAAAGGGAAAGAATGAGAGACAAGGAGAGAGAGAGAGAGAGAGAGAGAGAGAGAGAGAGAGAGAGAGAGAGAGAGAGAGAGAGAGAGAAAGAGAGAGAGAGAGGGGGGGGGGGGCAGAGAAAAGGAGAGAGAGATAGATGGGGGGAGGCAGAGAGAGGGAAAGGGAAAAAGAGAAAAGGAGAGAGAGAGAGAGAGGAAGAGAGAGAGGGGGAAAGGAAAGAGAGAAAAGAAGAGAGAGAGAGAGAGAAGGAAAGGAAAAAGAGAGAGAGGGGAAGGGACAGAGATGAGAGAGAAGGAGAGAGAAAGAAGAGGGAAAGGAGAAAAAACATTAGAAAGAGAAATGCAAAAGGAGACGCGAGAGTAAATGGAAAAATAAGTAAGGTGTGTAACTGCGTGTTTTTATCTATCTGGCTTTCTCTCTCCCAGTCTACCTTTCGCTAGCTGTCTATTTATCTATTTGTCTGTTTATTTATCTATCTTTTTGTATATCTATCCACCTTCCCAAATTTCTGTATGTTTCATTAAGATTTATTTGTGTGTGTGTTTGTGTATGTATATAGTCGTATGTATGTATGTATGTGTATATCTGTGTGTATGGGTGCGTATATGTGTACATGTATATGGGCGTATGTGTGCATATAGGCGTAAGTGTGTACGTATGTGTATGTGTATGTGTGTGTGTGTATGTACGTCTGTGTATATGTGTATATTTGTGCGTACGTGTGTGCATGTATATGGGCGTATGTGTGTATATAGGCGTAAGTGTGTACGTGTGTGTGTGTATGGGCGTGTGTGTGCATAAGAGAAGCCAAGAATACATTAACTCAGACCGACAATCAATACAAGGGCCCTCAAGGGTGTTGCGTATTAGTGTCGATCTAAGAAACAGCATTCTGTCACCCTTAATTTATGCAAGCTCTTTGATAATCCTCTCCCCGCCCTCTAATCTCTCGCTCGCCCTCTCTCTCTTTCCCTCTCTCGCTCGCCCTCTCTCTCTTTCCCTCTCTCGCTCGCCCTCTCTCTCTTTCCCTCTCTCGCTCGTGCTCTTTCTCTCTCGTACGCTGTCTCTGTGTTTTTGTTTGTCGCTCTGTCTTTCTCTCTTTGTCTCTGGCTATTTTTCTCTTTCTCTTTCTCTCTCTCTCTCTCTTTCTCTCTCTCTCTCTCTCTCTCTCTCTCTCTTTCTCTCTCTCTCTCTCTCTCTCTCTCTCTCTCTCTCTCTCTCTCTCTCTCTCTCTCTCTTTCTTTCTCTCTCTCTCTCTCTTTCTCTCTCTCCTTCGCTCGTTCGCTTCTCCTTATCTTTCGTTCTCTCTCTCTCTCTATCTATCTATCAGTCTATCTCTCCCATTCTCTCTCTCTCTCCATCTATCTATCTTTCTATCTTGCTATCTCTCTTTCTCTCTCTCTGCCTGCCTGCCTGTCTCCCTCTCTCTCTTTTCCTCCTCCTCCTCTTCCAATTCCAGCGTTATCATGGTCTCCCTTCTCCTCTTCTATCCCCTTTCATTATTTTTCTCGAATATGAACACCGATGAATAAATAAATGTGAATATGCGAGTGTGTGTTTGCTTATCTGTTTGTGTTTGTCTGTTTGTGTGGGTATGTTTGTGATTATGTGTGATTGTTTGTTTGTGTTTGTTTGTTGTGTGTGCGTGTTTATGATTGTGTGTTTGTTTGTATGTGCGTGTTTATGATTGTGTTTGTTTGTGTGTGTATGCTTGTTTGTGATTGTGTGTCTGTTTGTTTGTGTGTGCTTGTTTGTGAATATGTGTTTATATATAATTTGTGTTTGTGTCTTTGTGCGTTTTGTTTGCTTCTGCTTGATTATATTTGTCTGTGAGTATACGTTTATGTACGTTTCTTGTGATTTTAGTGTGTGACTGTGTTTGTTCACACTGAACATCCATCGACATAAACGAAGTAAAGTGACAAATTAGAATAAGACCCCCCCCCCCCTTTAAAAAGGATAACTAATAATATTAATGATAATAATAAAATATATACAGCAAAAACCTTTATCCTTTTCCTTCTTTCTATCTCTTTCTTTCTCTTTCACCCTCTATACCTATCTCTCATACTATCCCCCCTTCTCCCTCTTTCTCTAACTTTCTCTCCATCCTTCCATCCCTCCCTTTCTCCATCTTTCCCTCCCTCCCTCTCTTCATCCCTCCCTCTCTTCCCTCTTCTCCCTCACTCCTTCTCTCACTCCTCTCCCTCCCTTCCTCCCTTCCTCCTCTCACTTCCTCCCTCCTCTCCCTCCCTTCCTCCCTCCCTCCTCTCCCTCCCTTCCTCCCTTCCTCCTCTCACTTCCTCCCTCTATCCTCTCTACTTCCTCTCCTTCCCTCCTCTCTCTCACTCCCTCTATCCTCCTTCCTTCTCTCCCTCCCTCCCTCCTCTCACTCGCTCCCTCCTTTCTCTCTCTTCCTCCCTCCCTCCTCTCCCTCCCTCCCTCCTCTCCTTGCTCTCTCTCCTCTCCCTCCCTCCCCCCTCTCCCTCCTTTCCCCCTCTCTCATCACGACCCAAACAAGGCAACTATCCGAACGAATCCAACGCCATAAAACAGGCGAATTATCTGGCCAGTTAAAGCCTTCAAGTTTAGAGTGAATTATCGACCGTTTTGCCCCTTTGCACTCTGCAATGTTGCACGGTTGTTCCCCCTTTCCCCCCCTCCCCCCTTCTTCCTCCTCCTCCTCTCCTTCCCCTGCCGTGACGAAAGTGTAGTTACAACTATGCCAAGGAATTGAGTTGGTGTCGAGGCGGAAATGTTAATGACGAAGGAAGATTGAGTTAGGAGCAGAAAGAGTCACAACATCTGTCTATCTGCCTATCTATCTATCTATACACACATACGCTTGTTTGTTTGTGTGTGTGTCTGTGTAAAGCTTGGGATTTATGGTTGTAGCTTCAAAAAAGAAGCAGAAACCGTTACAATATATATATATATATATATATATAGATAGATATATGAGTGTGTGTGTGTGTGTGTGTGCATATGTGTGTGTATATATGTATATACACGCTTGTTTGTGTGTGTGTGTGTGTGTATGTGTTTAGAGCTTGGGATTTAATGGTTGAAGTTTCAAAAAAGTTGAAAAGTATTCTAAGTTGAGTACATTTTAAGCAATCATTCGAATGTATATGCTGAAAGTAGACACGCACATCCTCATACACACACAACACTCTCACATACATACAAATAAACAGAAATATATTTGCACATGCACAATCACGCATAAACAAAACATACGAAACAAACAAACATATAAGCACATATAAACATACCCAGAACACACGCACACAAAATCGCACACAAACACACACACACACAAAAAAAAAAAACACAAACACACGAAAAAAAACCAGACACAAACACACGAAAAAAACAACAACACAAACACACGAATAAAAACAGACACAAACACACAGAAAAACAGACACAAACACACGCACACACACACACACACACGTATATATATATCTTCCCCTCTATCTCCTATTTCTGCTACCCTTTTCATCCCACTCGCGCCTCCCCTCTCTCCCCTCTGTGGCTCCCCATTACTGCCAATATTGAGGGAACAGCAACTCTCCGGTTTTAAAGAGGCTGGGGATGTGTTAGCCGTTAGTGCTGTGCTTGATAGCTTGCCTGTTTGGCTCTCCGGATTATAAATGGCTCGCTCTTCTCAGCCACGGGTAATGCGTGTGTGTGTGTCGTGAACGCAGACTTTTCGTGGTTTCCGTGTCTGTCTGTCTGTCTGTGTGTATGTATGTATGTCTTTCGCTCGCCCGATCGCTTTTTCTCCGTCTCTTTTTATCTTCTCTTTCTCTCCCTCTCTTTCGTCTTCTATTTCTCTCTCTCTCTCTTGTCTTCTCTTTCTCTCTCTATCTCTCTCTCTCCTTTATCTTCTCTTTCTCTCTTTCCCTCTCTCTTTCTTGCCTTTAACTTCTCCTTCTCTCTCTCTCTCTTTCCTTTATCTTCTTTCTCTCTTTCCTTTATCTTCTCTCTCTCTCTCTCTTCTCTCTTTATCTCTCTCTCTCTCTCTCTTTCTCTCTTTCCTTTATCTTCTCTCTCTCTCTCTCTCTCTCTCTCTCTCTCTCTTTTCTCTCTTTATCTTTATCTCTCTTTCTCTCTTTCTCTTTCTTCATCTTTCTCTCTCTCTTTCTCTTTTTTCTCTCTTTATCTTTCTCTCTCTCTCTCTTTCTCTCTCTTTATCTTTCTCTCTCTCTCTCTTTCTCTCTCTAGGGTAGATGTCCTTAGTGCGTAGTTAGGAATTTGTATTTATTTATTTATTTATTTATTTATTTATTTATTTATTTATTTATCATTTTGTGGGCGGGGTGTAAGTTGTTTGTTTGCTTGTTTTGCGTGTCTCTTATGTACTTACGTGGTATAAGTCTCGGTTACTTATGTTAACCTTCGTACATACATAAACATCGCACATACGCATGTACATATAAAACAAACAAACACACACGCACGCACACACAAACACATACAGACACGGTAGATAGATAGATGTCGTTTCTATCTCCTATCTTTCCGTCTTCCTTTCTCTTCCTTCCTTGCTTCTTATATTCGTTTCTGTGTCTTTGCCTTTACGAATATTTTTTTTTCTTTGTTATAAAACCGTCCTCTGTGTTGTCTTTTTTTTATATAGATTTTAAATCCCTTTCTTCTGCCATTTGTGTGACGTCATCTGCTCTCTTGCCTTTCAGTTTGAAGATTGGTGTGGGTAGATGTGGATAGATGAATAGGTGGATAGGTGGGTAGATGTGGATAGATGAAAAGGTGGATAGGTGGGTAGATGTGGATAGATGAATAGGTGGATAGGTGGGTAGATGTGGATAGATGAATAGGTAGATATGTGGATAGATGAAAAGGTGGATAGGTGGGTAGATGTGGATAGATGAATAGGTGGATAGGTGGGTATATGTGGATAGATGAATAGGTGGATAGGTGGGTAGATGTGGATAGATGAATAGGTAGATATGTGGATAGATGGAAATGTGGATAGGTGGGTAGATGTGGATAGGTGGGTAGATGTGGATAGATGAATAGGTGGATAGGTGGGTAGGTGTGGATAGATGAATAGGTGGATATGTGGGTAGGTGTGGATAGATGAATAGGTGGGTAGGTGTGGATAGATGAATAGGTGGATAGGTGGGTAGGTGTGGATAGATGGATAGGTGGATAGGTGGGTAGATGTGGATAGATGGATAGGTGGATAGGTGAGTAGATGTGGATAGATGAATAGGCGGGTAGATGTGGATATATGAATAGGTGGGTAGATGTGGATAGATGAATAGGTAGGTAGATGTGGGTAGATAAGGTAGGTAGGTGGGTAGGTTGATAGGTGGGTGGATAAATAAGTAGGTAGATAGACAGATGGGGAGTAGATGGGTAGGTAGGTGGGTAGGCAGATAGATGGGTAGGTTGGTATGTATATAAATAGAAGGATAGAGAGATAAGTACTGAGATCTGAGATAGGTAGGTAGGTCGATAGACAGATAGATTGTAGGTAAGTAAATAGAGAGATAGACGTTTAGGTAGACAAAATTATATGTATAGATAGAGATGAACAGATAAACAGGCCAATAGATAGGCAAAATAGTGGACTGACAAATGGATAGGCTGATAGGTAGATAGACAAAAAAAAAAAAAAAAATGCTATATACGTGTGTGTGTGTGTGTGTGTGCGTATGTGCAGTATGCTTATCCATGCATACGTGATCATATGCAAAACTTTACAGAAAATAGTACACAATAAAACCATACACACAGAAGAAAAACACAAAAAAAAACTCACTCACACAAAACAACAACTACAACAACAACAACAACAACACAGCCATTCAAACCGCCAATAAGACTAAACTATCATGCAATATATAAACAGACACATAGCTCTCCATAAACATCATTCACTGTTATTCGGTCATGCAGACGATGTTGCGGAATAACGATCGCATGCAATTTAGCTGCGCATTTGCACATGATATAGAGTGTGTGTTTGTGTGTGTGCGTGTTGACTGATCTATTTCGTCTGTTTCCTTTATTATTTTTGCATCGATTTATAAACATCTATATCCATCTATATCTATATGTCCATCGACATAAATAACATACATATATATATACATGTTTTTTTTTGTGTGTGTGTGGGGTGGGGTAAAAAAGAGGGTTTTTGTGCTTCGGAAGTTTATATAATTCATCATAATCCCTTCTTTCTCTCTCTAATTCATCTGATATCTCTTTTTATTCTTTCTCTAATTCCTTTTCCTTCTTTTTCTTCTCCTCCCTCTTCTTCCTCACCTTCTCCTTTGTCTTCTTCGATTCCAAACAACAATTTGTTCAGTCTATCTATCATAACTATCTACCAATAACCTTTACATTTTTGCATTTATCTCCACGAAAGCTGGCTACACATTCAACAAGTAAACAAACCATTGTTTACTTGTACTTACCATGGCTGTCGGCTCGAAAGACAGCTGGTTAATCCGAAGAGGCTGGAGATCTGAAAGACAGCTGGTTGACCCGGAGAGGCTGGAGATCTGAAAGACAGCTGGTTGATCCGGAGAGGCTGGAGATCTGAAAGACAGCTGGTTGATCCGGAGAGGCTGGAGATCTGAAAGACAGCTGGTTGATCCGGAGAGGCTGGAGATCTGAACGACAGCTGGTTGATCCGGAGAGGCTGGAGATCTGAAAGACAGCTGGTTGATCCGAAGAGGCTAGAGATCTGAAAGACAGCTGGTTGATCCGGAGAGGCTAGTGATCTGAAAGACAGCTGGTTGATCCGGAGAGGCTGGAGATCTGAAAGGAAACTGGTTGATCCGGAGAGGCTAGTGATCTGAAAGACAGCTGGTTGATCCGGAGAGGCTGGAGATCTGAAAGACAGCTGGTTGATCCGGAGAGGCTGGAGATCTGAAAGACAGCTGGTTTTCCCGGAGAGGCTGGAGATCTGAAAGACAGCTGGTTGATTCGGAGAGGCTGGAGATCTGAAAGACAGCTGGTTGATCCGGAGAGGCTGGAGATCTGAAAGACAGCTGGTTGATCCGGAGAGGCTGGAGATCTGAAAGACAGCTGGTTGATCCGGAGAGGCTGGAGATCTGAAAGACAGCTGGTTGATCCGGAGAGGCTGGAGATCTGAAAGACAGCTGGTTGATCCGGAGAGGCTGGAGATCTGAAAGACAGCTGGTTGATCCGGAGAGGCTGGA
>NC_061857.1:25311214-25318714 GCF_019202785.1 Penaeus chinensis
ACACACACACCACATACACACGCAAACCAGCAAACAAGCGAACAAGTACACAGACAAACAAACAAACACAACAGTGATAACAACTGAGATGATACATTAATGCGCCATCAAAATAACAAAAACGGTAACACAATAACAAATTATTCCCTCCCCCTGAAATTTAAAAGACAAACAAACAGAAAACAAAAAAAGAAAACAAAAGAAAACGAAAGAAGACATATATAATTTTATTTCCTCAACGAGAATAAAAATCAATAACATATTTAAAGTTTAAAAAGAAAAGAAAACAAAAACAACAAAATGCTTAAAAAGGAAAATAAAAAAGCACAGAAAGCAACATAGTAAACGTAACAAAAAACAACGAAAACACCCAACAAAAACAAGGAAAAATAAACAACAAATAAACTAAGAACACACAAACAAAATAAAAAAACTACAAACAAAAAACACAAAAAAACAACAACGAAAAACACAGTCACAAAAAAAAAAACAAACAACAAAAACACAAACAAGCAACAAAACTACAAACATACATAAAGCAATAAAAAAAACAAAACAAAAAAAACACAAAAAATACATAAAAATAAATAAATAAATAAAAGTCAAAAACCAAAAAAAAAACACAACACAAACAAACAAACAAAGAAAAACAAACATTCACCACCACCACCACCACCCGAGCGTTCCAATAACGAAGCAAGCCCTCCATCATTCGTTAAACCCAAAGTCTCTCGAAAAGCACTGGTTGCCCGCGAGCCGACAGTCATGTGGTCGGTCTGCGGGAACCATGCCGGAGCCTTCGTGCTCTATGTGCGTTTGAGGGCCCGAGCTCCATCGAAATGGCCTTGCTGCCGGGGAATTCGCTGGCGGGTTTGGGGTGAGTGGGTGAGTGGGTGACAATGGGTGAGTGGGTGAGTGGGTTGAATGTGGGTGAGTGGGTGAATAAATGAATGAGTGGTTGAATATGGGTAAGTGGGTGATTTAGTTTGGCTGAGAGGTTGCATGAGTGGTTGGTTGTTTGGTTGATTGGATAAATGGTTGATTGACGGTTAGTTTAGTTGGCTAGATGAGGGTAGATTGATTGGTTTGATTAGCTAGGTTGATTGGTTCACCGAGTTGTTGATTTGGTTGTTTACTCATTTGTCTATTGTCTGGTTAAACGCATGGTTTTATTAGTCAGTCATGTGTTTACTTATTTACTTTTAATTGGTGGGTCAAGCTTCGTTGTCGTTTATGTTAATTTCTTTTTCATTTAATTTCCAATTCTATTTAAGATTATATATATATATATATATATATATATATATATATATATATATATATATATATATATTGTTCAAGGGAAGAGAGAGAGAGTGTGTGAATAAAGAACATAGAGAGATAGATATAGATAGACACAGAAAGAGAGAGAGAGAAGGAGAAAGGGAGAGAGAGAGAGAGAATAAACAAAATAGGTATATATATATATATATATATGTATATATATATATATATAGAGAGAGAGAGAGAGAGAGAGAGAGAGAGAGAGAGAGAGAGAGAGAGAGCCAGACAGTCAAACAGATACACAGACAGAGAAAGAGAAACAGACAACGTCAAATTCAGACAGAAAGAGAGAAGGAGAATAAACAACAGAGAAAATGCTGGAAAAAAACAAGAGAGATGGAGAGCGCGCGAATGGTAGGCCGCAATGCGTACGGGCCAGTGTATAGCGGTTATTGTGAATTAGATTGTTAAATTGGTAATATTCTCTTTTTCCATGGCAGCGATTTTTTACTTTTTTGCTCTCTCTCTCTCTCTGTTTATCTCTTCCTTCCTCCTTCCCTCCCTTTCTCTCTCTCTATCTATCTATCTGTCTATCTATCTCTTCCTTCCTCCTTCCCTCCCTTTCTCTCTCTCTCTATCTATCTATCTATCTATCTATCTCCTCCTTCCTCCCTCCCTCCCTTTCTCTCTCTCTCTCTCTCTCTCTCTCTCTCTCTCTCTCTCTCTCTCTCTCTCTCTCTCTCTCTCTCTCTCTCTCTCTCTCTCTCTCTCTCTCTTTCTCTCTTCTCTCTCTCTCTCCTTACCTCCCTTTCTCCCTTCCTTCCTCCTTCCCTCCGTATCAAGGAGGAATTCTAATCTCGAGTGTTATCTTTCTCCTGATAGCGATTGTACAATGAAGGTAATATTGATAATGATTATGATAATGATAATAACAGCGTTGGTAACCAATTCAAAGAATGTTATTGTGATAATATTTCGTTACTGTTTATTTTTCACTGTTTTGAGTATTACACTCCCCCGAAAATATTATGAACTGCGTCGCTGGAGTATTTATACAATGACATTATGGTAATAGTACCCATGCTGATTATATTTACATATGAGAGTAAGCCAATTGAGTGCTCCAGGGTGTTTAGATAAAAATCAATGACGATTTTATCGACCCTAACAAAGGCTTAATGTGTATGGTGATGATATAGTGACGTATGGAGTGATGGTGCGCTGAAGAGAGCTTATCCTGCCGCTAATGCTTGACATGATGTGTAGCTTCGTCGCCAAATACAAATGTATTATGATGATATCGAAAATTCATTTATTTGTGTTCCATCATACTGTTTTGTGTTTGTTTGTTGAGAGACAAGAAATGAGGGGATTAAACGCGAGAGAAATAGGGAGACAAAAGTAAAGAAGGGAGAAAATACTAGATGGATGGATGAAGAGGTGAAAGAAAGAAAGAGAGAGAAAGAGAGATACAGAGACAGTGAACGCGAGAAAGAGAGAGAGAGAGAGAGAGAGAGAGAGAGAAGGCGGAGAGAAGTGGCAGGAGGCCTGCAACAGAGCGTGCAATATGCTGCACTCTGCACAAACCCCGGCGTGCAACAAAGCCTTTTGCCTGTGGGATAGAACCTTTCATATATTGTTTCAGCCTCCGAACCCTTGTCTCTCTCTGTACGCCTCCCCACCCACGCCAAAACATGCTTTACCCCGGTACCCCCTTACTGTATTAAGAACTCTTTTTAACTCATATCAAACGAGTAAATTAACCCGATCTTTATTTGATTCTATCTTCTTCCTTCTTTATTCCTTCTTTTCTTAACTTAAGCCTTATTTCTTCTCTCTTCTTCTTCTTTTTCTTCATCTTCTTTCTGTATTTCCTCCGATGTGTTTTAGTCCGTATCCCGTAGGCAGTGATCAAAATTTCATGTGAACGAAACTTTGTGGAACGCGGCCAATTGCTGGCGCGGCTCCCGTTTACAGCTCGCGTGAGATGCCGCTAGTTCCAAAATTGTTGGTTTTGTTTTATCTCTGTTTATTTATTTTCGTAGATATAGATGTTGTCCCTTCCCATTTTTATGCATCTAAGTGTTTTCGGTTTTCTGCGTGCGTGTGTTTGTGTCTGTTTGTATTTGTGTGCGTATGTGTAAAAAAAATATATATATATATATATATATATATATATATATATATATATATATATATATATATATATTACCCTCAACTTCCCCATAAAGAAGTTGTTTTGCGTTATTTTTTTGGGGGGGAGGGGGGGCGAAGGAAGAATTTGGGGGTCCTTGGTATATATCCCACACACTCTCTCTCGAAATGGGGTTTTAAAATGCCTTTGGGGTGGAATGGGGTGAAAGAAAAAGAGATAGGAAAAGAGGAGAGATAGATAGATAGATAAATAGATAGATAGATAGAGAATGAAACATAACGAGAAAGAGAGAGACAGAGAAACAGAATCACATAAACACAGAGACAAACAGAACGAGAGGAAGACAGAAAAGCAACTAACAAAGACAAAGAGAAAGAGACAAAAACAGAAACAGCAAAGAGAGAAAAACAGAAACAGCAAAGATAGAAAAAAAGAGAAACCAGAGCGAGCCAAAGAGAAAACGTTCATAAAGAGAGGAATTGATTTAAGCCCAAAAATGAGGCTGGAGTCGGCAATGCGTGTGCAGATTAAGCGGTAGGGACGGGGTCGTGCTCGCATCAATCCATTTTACAATAATTAACAACCCCAGTTCCCTCTGCTTAATATACACGGGTTGGGGAACAGGACACGGGCTTCCAACGCACGCTTTTAAGGTCGACGCCAGTCCGCGTTTCCAAGGGGATTATCGACCCTATTGGCTAGCCGGGAGGGGGTCTTTGTTGCAGTCGCCTGCTCTGTTGACATACCCTTAGGTTCTGTGGAATATGAAGGACTCGGTTTTGCGTTGCGCGCTGCCACTTCGAGTCGCCTTTGAATCTCTCTCTCTCTCTCTCTCTCTCTCTCTCTCTCTCTCTCTCTCTCTCTCTCTCTCTCTCTCTCTCTCTCTCTCTCTCTCTCTCTCTCTCTCTCTCTCTCTCTCTCTCTCTCTCTCTCTCTCTCTCTCTCTCTGTCTGTCTGCCTCTATCTATCTTTCTCTTTCGATCTTTCGCTCTCTTTCTACCTTTAATTCTCTCTCTCTCTCTCTCTCTCTCTCTCTCTCTATATATATATATATATATATATATCTCTCTCTCTCTCTCTCTCTCTCTCTCTCTCTCTCTCTCTCTCTCTCTCTCTCTCTCTCTCTCTCTCTCTCTCTCTCTCTCTCTCTCTCTCTCCCTTCCCTCTTTTCATCACTTTGCTTAAACAAAGAAGCAATTTTTGACATTTGCTTTAGAGAAAGGGGAGGAATGGGCGTAGGGAAGAGGTGAGAGAGGAAAAGGGAGATATGAGAGATAAAAGAGAATGAAAGCGGGGAAAGAGGAGACGAGAGAGAAGATAGAGAAAGAGGAGAAATAAGAGAAGAGAGAGAGAGGAGAAGGAAAAGAGAAGAGAGAAGAAAAGAAGACAAGAGAAAGTAGACAGAGGAGACGGAAGAGAGAGAGAAATGAGAGGAGAGAGGAGAAAAGAGAGAGAGAGGACACAGGAGGAAAGAAAGGGAAAAAAGAGGTTAAAAGACCTGTACTTCTATCGGGGTTATTGTCTAAGTTTTGTACTGTTTTTTATGATGTTTATTGACCGACAGCCGAGAGACCAAACGAACGAGAAAGGCTTGTCACGTAATCTCCGAATGAATCTCTCTGTAAGATTTTTTTAACTGCATTTTTTGGGAACATTTATTTTTGCTTTTGTTTTTTTCTTGTTTTGTTTTCTTCTCTTCTTTATTTGTTTGTTTGTTTGTTTGTTTCTCTTTGCAAGATGATGAATTCATTCCTTTTTCTTTCCCTTCTTCTCCTCTCTTTTCTGTCCTTCTCTTCTCTCCCCAACTCTCTCCTCTTCCTATCCCTCTCTACTCATCCCGACTCCTTCCCTCTTTTATCTCTCCTTTCTCCCCTATTCCACTTCCCCTTCCCATCCCTCTTTCTCTCTCCTTTCTCCCCAACTCTACCTTCCCTTCTCACTCCTATCTTCCTCACTTTCCTTCTTTCTCTTCCCTTCCCTCCTCTCCTCTCTTATTTTCTCCCAGCCCCATCTCCCTTCTCCCTTCCCTCTCCACTCTTTCCTTTTCCACCCTTTCATTTCTCATCATTTCACCCCCCACTCCCCGCTTTCTCTCCCTTTTCACTCCCCCCCCCCTCTCCCCTTCATCCCCCACACCCCCTTGTCTCTCTCTCATTCACCCCCGAATTTGCCTCTCTCTCTCTGTCTCCTCCCTCCCCCCACTCTCCTCTCACTCTCCCTCCCTCCCTTACTCCTCCTCTCTCTTTCTCTATTTCATCTCCCTTCTCCTCTTAACCCCACACTACACACTCCCCTCCCTCTCTCCTCCCTCCACAATTGCCCCCTTCCCTCCTCCCTTCACCCCCTACTCCCTCTCTCTCACCCCTCCCTACTCCTCCCTTTCCGCTTCCCACCTCCCCTCTCCTTCTCTCCTTCGCTCCCGACTCCCCACTTCCCTCCCCTCCCCACTCCTGTCTCCCTCTCTCCCCTTGCCCTCCCCACTCCCTTCTCCCTTTCTCCCATGCCCCCCCACCCCCACTTCCCTCTCCCTCTCTTTCTCCTTCAACCCCCACTCCCCTCTCCATCTCTCCCCTTGCCCTCCCTACTTCCCTCTCCCTCTCTCCCCTTCACCCCACTCCCCACTCTCCCCTTGCCCTCCCCACTCCCCTCTCCCTCTCTCCCCTTCCCCCCACTCCCAATTCCCATCTCCCTCTCTCCACTTCACCCCCACTCCCCACTCAACCCTCCTCTCCCCTTGCCCTCCCCACTACCCTCTCCCTCTCTTCCCTTCACCCCCACTCCCCATTCATCCCTCCTCTCCCTTTGCCCTCCCCACTACCCTCTCCCTCTCTTCCCTTCACCCCCCCCACTTACCCCTCCTCTCCCCTTCCCCTCCCCACTACCCTCTCCCTCTCTTCCCTTCAACCCCCCACTCACCCCTCCTCTCCCCTTACCCTCCCCACTACCCTCTCCCTCTCTTCCCTTCACCCCCCACTCCCCTCTCCTTCTCTCCCCTTGCCCTCCCCGCTACCCTCACCCTCTCTCCCTTCACCCCCCCTCCCCATTCATCCGTCCTCTCCCTTTGCCCTCCCCAATACCCTCTCCCTCTCTTCCCTTCACCCCCCCACTCACCCCTGCTCTCCCCTTACCCTCCCCACTACCCTCTCCCTCTCTTCCCTTCCCCCCCCCACTCACCCCTGCTCTCCCCTTACCCTCCCCACTACCCTCTCCCTCTCTTCCCTTCACCCCCCCACTCACCCCTGCTCTCCCCTTACCCTCCCCACTACTCTCTCCCTCTCTTCCCGTCACCCCTCCTCTCCCCTTACCCTCCCCACTCCCTCCCCATGTTAGCGAGTTGCATTTGTCATTAGCTGATGAATTTTGAAGCGACGACTATTCCCGAGTGATGATAACCTTACGGCCACAACAAGCCAAGTTAACAAAAGTTGTCATACTGTCACGCTGACACCGTCGTCGGCGGGTGACAGGCTGCCCGATGTCAGGTTCTTTACACGGTCTTTTAGTTCTATCTATTTTCTTTTTTTTTTTTTTTTTTCTTCTTTTTTTTTTGTTGTTGTTGTTGTGTGTTTATGTGAACTTTTGGGCTTTTTTTTTTTTTTTTTTTTTTTTTTTTTTTAATGTGATCTTTTGGGGTCCTTTTTAGTACTTTATAAGCTTTTTCGGATTTTTCAAAATGCTCTTTCTGTCTACTTTATGCTCTTTATATACGCTTTCGGGCTTTTTAATCTTCCTTATGTGCACTTTCTGGCTTTTGTTTAACCCATTGCCGCCGGGGAAAATTAATAAAAAATGGGGAAAATGATGTGCATATTTTCTATATTTTTTTAAAATGTCTCTGGCTCTGCTAGTGATTAGCCACAAAGGAGTCAATTAGTAGATCTTGCGACCTTACCGAATTCCACCTTTCCCTGAATTGGCGAGAAAAAATTATAATGTCATAAACATTAGTAACAGCAAAATAAGATAGGTTCATGTGCTCTCTCGGGCTTTTTTAAGGCTCTTAATATGCTCTTTCGGATTTTTTCTTAGTGCTTTTTATATGCATTTTCGGGCTTTTTGTTAAATGCTTTAATATGCTCCTT
>NC_061857.1:25326214-25333714 GCF_019202785.1 Penaeus chinensis
TCAAAACCTGTTCTGTCATCGCCTCGCTCAGACGACGCAGTTGCAACGGGTTTCCGTCTTATCTATCTTGCTTTCTCGTTTCTTTTTTCTTTTCTTTTTTTCTTTTTGTTGCTGTTTTTGTTTTTTTTTTTTTTTTTTTGTCTTTTTCCATCTTTTTTTTTCTTTTATCTTTTTTTTTTTTTGGTTCCCATCTACTTTGCTTTTTTTCTTCTTGTTTTATTCTTTTGCCTTTATTTCTGTTTTTTTTATTATTATTATTCGATCTTTGCCTCTCACCTTCTTTTCTTTTCTTTTTTATTTATTCTTCTTCTTTTCCTTTTTGTTAATTTTCCTGTTCCTGTTATCTTTCCATTTCTTTTTCATTTTCCTTTTTTTTTTGGGGGGGGGGGATTTTCTTCTTCCTCTTTTCTATTCCAGGAATGAATGAAGTAATATGATAGACTGATGAAGGAAATGAAATAATTGAGTAAAACAGTTATAGAGAAATATAACATAATAATAATATAATTGCTGTAAAGTTCAAAAGTGAAAGAAGATAAAGGAATAAAGAATATCACAAATGAATAAAAAACATAACGAAAAAAGTATGAACTAAAAGGAGCTGATGGAAATGAACATATGAAACATCACGAAAGTCGATATGATTTGAGGAAAATAATGAAAATTATATATAGACATATAAATATACTAATACCACTCATATTTGTACAACTATTATTAGTAGTAGTACTACTACAGCAACTGCTAATAATGTTATTACTACCACTACTATTCCAAAAGCATCAATTATACTACTATCACTACTACAACTATTACCACTGATATTACTGCTACTGCTACTTATACTATTACTACAATTATTTCTACAGCCACAATTACAACTATTACTATTACTACTACTACTTTTATTACTACAACACTTCTTTAACTACAACTACAATTAATACTACTACTACTGCTATTAACTACTATTACCACTACTACTATTCCTGCTACTACCATTAGTACAACCACTTCTGTTACTACTACTATAACTACCATCACCATCCTCGTCATCTGACCACTATCAGACACCCAAAGCATAAAGTCAGAAAAAAGCTAATGATCCTGTTTAGATTAGAACTTTTTTTTCATAATTTAAAGTATTTGCTATTAAATAATTCCAGTTAACTCTGATTATGATAGTACTAATATATGTAATATGAAACAGTTGTATACATTCTCAATGTCCTATATTATAACACTACTGTAAGATATATATATATATATATATATATATATATATATATATATATATATATATTCCCGTGGTATACTGCACTCCTGCACTGTAACATATCACTGCAACATTGACACGTACAGTATACAGTACTTGTGGCAAAATGCAGACTCATTGCATAAATCCCCCTTTGCAACACATACATCCTGTTACAGCGCAATATATTTGTTGCAACAAAATTTGCTTGCTTTAACAGAAGCTTCCGTTTCAGCACAAATCGCCCCCGTCAAAAAAAAAAAAAAAAAAAAAAAAAAAAAAATCTGGTTTACTGCCGACAGCTTTACCAAATTAAAACAACAGAGACTGCTTATTTTAATCTGCTTCAAACGCGAATGTTCGTTACAGGAGCGAGATCTCTCCTCATCTGATGCTTTAGTAGAAATTAGCTGTCATTTCAACATTTTTGTATCATTATTATTTTTTATCTGTTTTATTATGTTTTTTTTTTTTTTTTTTTTTTTGCGAATGTGATAAACTAAGCATTTCAAAACATTTGGCTGGTTCTCTCTCTCTCTCTCTCTGCCTTATCCTTTTTCTCTCTCTCTCTCTCTCTCTCTCTCCCTCATGCTTCTCTCTCTCTCTCTCTCTCTCTCTCTCTCTCTCTCTCTCTCTCCCTCTCTCTCTCTCTCTCTCTCTCTCTCTCTCTCTCTCTCTCTTTCTCGTGCGCTCTCTCTTACGAATTTCCTTTCATCTCAAAATTGCTTGCTAACATACGAACTAAATATATGAATAAAACTGTCTTACTTTGATTATCCGTTTCAGCAGCTGAAGCCTTTTTTCATATCTAAAAATATTTATTATCACCATTATAAACAACGTCAAGATAATCAGTAGTTAGAATATTGAGTTTGATTGAATGGTTGTTATCATACCATTAATGGCAATAGTGATAGTCTAGACAATGATAATAGCAATAATAACAACAACAATAATGAAGACAGTGATGATAATAGAAATAATAGTATAGCAAAGATGGTGATTATTATGGTGCTGCTGCTAATGATGATAATTACATAGTGATACTGATAATAATAATAATGATGATAATGATAGTAATAGTGATAATGATGATACAGTAATGATAATGATGATTCAATAATGGCAATGGAAAGCATGATAATGATAATAGTAATTGTAATAATAATAATGATAATGGTAATAATGTTAATAGTAATAACAATACTAATATCAATAACAATAATAATGCTGATAATAGGGGTAAAAATGATGGTAATAGTATTAATAAAAATAACAATAGTTAGATAATGATAATATCAATAATAAAACTTGAAATGATAATGAAAATAATAGCAATAATGATAATGGTAATTATAATAATTATAATAATGCCAATGATTATAACAATAATGATGCTGATAATAATGGTGATGTAATAATACTGATGATAATAATGATTATAACGATAACAAAAACAATAACAGTAACGATGTTATTGCTGTTGTTACTTTTATAACAGTAACAACAGCAATGAATCCTCACATTCACATTTTCTGAAACTGCCTCGAGATTTCATATTAAACAAATTAATCGAAAATTGCACGATGATAATCTACAGCACTATATGTCGGAAAAACTGACTTTATTAAACCGCGATCTGAGCCCTGCTTCCCACAATATTAATTCTGGGATGACTTGAGTACCATAATGACCATTATTGATATATGGTGCTTATGACTGGTTTATTTATTCGGTTATCTGTCTGTCTGTTCTGGTTGTCTATCTCATTGTCTTTTTCTTATCTGTCTGTCATTATATCTATTTATCTTTTTCTCTCTTTCTCTTTCTTTCTCTCTCTCTTTGCCTCTTTCTCTCTATATATCTATCTATCTATCTATCTATTTATCAATATATACACATATTTTTTTCTAACTATTATAGTTATCTATCTATCTATCTATCTATCTATCTATTTATCAATATACACATATATATTTTTGTTCTAACTAACTATATTAGTTATGTTTTCTCAAAGAAACAACCATACCCTAGGGTCATAATACTAATGATGTTTATGTTGACAGATATAGTGATAATAAAAGTATCACATTATCAAATCTATCAACTGCAATGATAACAATTATTCTAATTGATAAAAGAAAAAAAAGAAAAGAAAAAGAAAAGAAAAATAATAAAACAGATTAAAGACTAAGACTAAAGCCTAAAACAGTTTGTTTCTCTCTCGCTCTCCCTCTCTTTCTCTCACTTCTAAGACTGTTTTGACACCGAATCTCGTGCCAACAGCCATGGCAATCCCCCGCGGCAGTCCTTGTGACAACACGAGAAACGACGTGTTGTCATTGTTGGAAGTTGTCAGGGATCAGCTGAGGAATGTTTCGTCTTGGGCAGGAGGAAAGGGCGAATGGGGGGGGGGGGGTAGAGATGGTATGGGAGGGGTGGTTAAGAGGGTATGGGAGAGGGGAGTAGGTTGGGAGGTGAAGGGGAGGGAAAGAGAGAGGGGACGGAGGGGAGGAGAGGGAGAATGGTGGATATGGTAGGGGAGGGGAAAGGGGAAATAGGATATGCAGGAGAGGGCATGGAAGAGAGGGGAGAGGATAGATAGGATGAGAGGAGGGGAGGGGAAGAATGAGGGAGGATATATAAGAAGTGGATTTTGGAGATAAAATAAAGGAAAGGGAAAAAATTGAGGGCTGGTAGGAAGGAAGGGCAGGGAGGGTAGAGGAGAGGAAAGGGGGGGGGGGATGGAAGAGGGGTATATGAGAGAGGGAAGAGGAAGTAGGATGAAGGGAAGGGAAAGGGAGAGAGAAAAAGAGAGGGAGAGAATAGGAAAGGGAATGAGGAGGGTTGGTGAAAGGGGGAAGGACACAACAGAAGAAGGGAAGAAGGAAAGGTGATAGGGAGGGAAGAGATGAGGACGGAGATAGAGGGGAGAGAGATGAGCGAGGGGAAGGGGAAAGGGAGAGGAGACGAGAGAGAAAGAGAGACATAGAAGGAAAGGTAGAGAGGAGGAGAGGAGGAGGTGAATGAGGGAAGAGGGAAAAAAATGAAGAAGGGCATAGAAAGTGACAGACACAAGAAGGAGAAGGAACAACAAAGCAGAAGAGGGGAGAAGAGGAGGAAGGAAGAAGCAACGGGAGGGGGGGGGGGGGGGATGACTAGCCTCGGGGCTGGCGGAGCGTAAGGGAGGAAGGAAGGGGAAAAGGAGGAGGGAGAAGAGGAAGGGAAGGAGGGGAGAGGGAGGGTTGGTGAGAGGGGAGTAGGACGAGATAGGGAGAGAAAATGAAGGAAATGAGGAGAAAGGGAGGGGTGAAGAGGGGAGAAAGGGAAGGAGGAGAATGGGAGAGGTGAAGAAGAGAGAGAGGGAAGGATAGGGGAAATACGAAGGAAAGGAGGAGAAAGAGAGTGGTGAAGAGGGAAGGGAGGGAAGGCGGGGGAAAATCCAAAGGAGGAAGGGCAAACGAGGGAAGGGGAGGGGGTTGGAGGAGAAAGGAAGGGAGGGAGGGAATTAAAAGAAAGGGAAAAGGAAGAGGAAGAAAAAGAGGGGTGAAGAAAGACAAGCAGAAGGAAGAAGGAAGGAGAAACGGAGTGGGGAGGAAAGGAAGGATGAATAGAAAAGGAAGAAAGGAGAAAAGGGGAAAAAGGGAGGAGAAAGTAAATAAAAGTAAGTAGAAAGACAAGTTACTAAAGGGAAAACATTACATAAACTAAAAATACAAAAAACAAAAATTACAATGAAAAATAAATAAATGAATAATAATTAAAAAGGCTGCAAACAAAAGTGAAAAGTGTAAATTTGAAGAGAAAACTAGAAAGAACAAAACGCCACTGATAAATAAAGAGAAGACGAGAGAAGAAAAAGAGAATACAGGAAATATGAAGAGATTAGCAAAAATAAAAATGAAATCAAGGGAAAAGAGCAGAAATGAAATAAGAAAGAGCGTGACAGGAGAGAAGGGTATAGAAGAAGAATAATGGGGATCCAAGAGGGACGTGGAAGAAAGAGAGAGAGGAGAGAGAGAGAAAAAAAAGGGGGGTGAGGGAGAGAGCCAAAAGAAAGAAATAGACAGACACACGAGCAAACAGAGAAACAACAGAAGACACAAAGAAACGGAACCAAAAGACAATAAACAAAAAACAAAAAAACAAACAAACACAGAAAAAGGAAGACAACGAAAGACAGAAGCAAACAGGGACTCCCTCCTTCCCCTCCTTCCCCTTCCCACCCTTCCCCCGACCCCTAGCCCTCCAGCCAGACCACGGGGTATCACATGGACCCCCGAACGTGCCCTGGCGACCCCACAGCTCACCCCACAGTGCCGCCGCGACCATCAGGAGGCCCCAGAGTCCTATGTCATCCTTGACAGGGATTTAGGAAGACAAACGATAAGGGGCGCCTCACCCTCTTCCTAAATAGGGCAAGACAAGCACACGCGTGGCTCCCGAGGCAGGCTGGGGTGAGAGGGAGAGAGGGAGAGAGAGAGAGAGAGAGAGAGAGGAGGGAGGGAGGGAGATAGATAAATAGAGGGGGAGAGAGAGAGAGAGAGAGAGAGGAGGAACTTACTAGTGTTTATATCCTCTTTTCACTTTACTATATTTTCTGCAATATCTATTCTTTCCTCTATATTCCTCCTCCTCCTCTTCATCTTTTTGTTACTTACCTTATGTTCTTCTTCTTTGTGTTTCTTTCTTATCTTCTCTTCTTTCCCACTCCCCTTTCCCCCCTTATTTTCCATCTCTTCCTTATCTCTACCTCCTACTCTTCCTCTTCTTCTTCTTCCTCTTCCTCTTTCTCTTTTTTCCATCTACCTCCTTTGCCTCTTCTTGCCCGTCTTCCTTATTGCCCCCCCCCCCCCCCTCTTTCCTTTCTCTCCATACAAACAATATTCGTAAAAATATTGTTATATCTTGTACCATACGCGTGATTTTCTCCCTGTGAATGCCCATAAATGCATTTATTTTTCATTAATTGATCCGCATCTAACATATTGCAACCCTGTCTCTGGAGCTGTCAATGAAACCACGCTAAAGCCCGTTATAACAGCCCAAAAACGACTAATCCGAACAATAGCTGGGATAAGCAAATATGACCATACTAATAGTACATTTTCTACGCTGAAACTATTGAAACTGATATATATTAATACCTACTGTTGTGCTCTGTCTTTAAATGTTTCAATATGTACGAAAATAGTTCCTGTGCAAAAATGATTTAAGATATCCTCTGCGATCAAACTCACTATCAAACCACCCCACTGTAGGCTCAAACCAATCAAAGACAAGTATTTCATATGATGGGATAAGTGTATGGAATAATCTGCCCTCACATCTCCACAATACTCCATCACTACTGTCACTCAATAGACTCATCGACTACATATGTCAGAGTGAATTCTGATGTTTAGGACAAATGTAAGGAGTAGTTTGTATAAGTATATATACAGGTAGATAACAGCGTGTATTTATGCATCTGTATGAATGCATACACGTGTCTATGTAATACATTTATAAATATATGTCTATGTGTATATGCAAAGTATGCAAGGTTAATGTAAGCATATATGTATTTGTGTGTATATGTATATGTATACATGTATATGTGTATGTATATGTATATGTACATGTATATATATATATATATATATATATATATATATATATATATATGTGTGTGTGTGTGTGTGTGTGTGTGTGTGTGTGTGTGTGTGTGTGTGTGTGTGTGTTTGTGTATAAGTATGTATGTTTATGTATGTATATATATATATATATATATATATATATATATATATATGTGTGTGTGTGTGTGTGTGTGTGTGTTTGTATGTGTGTATATATAGATATAATCTTGTGCAATATATTATATTTTTATGAGTAACATTATCATTTATTACAACATAGTCAGATTTACTAGTCTGTTCTTTGTTATCTGTACTCTACTATATATTTTTATCTTTATTACTGTTATCGTCTCCAATCCACCTGCGAATGACTGAGTCTAAAAAATAAATACACATTAATTCCCTTATAATAAGGTGCCTCCTTAAGAGAGCTTGTGTTCTCAGGAGGCTCAGCCATTCTGTTTTTATTTTGTGTATGTCAAACTGTCTTTATGTATATTGGCTAAATAAACATTATCAATCAATCAATCAATCTTCGTTCTGAACTTCTTCCTTCCTCTTCTTCTCTCTCTCTTATACTTCTTTCACCCCATTTGTTTAGTCCTTTTTTCCACTCGTTCCCTCTCC
>NC_061857.1:25356245-25358745 GCF_019202785.1 Penaeus chinensis
CATTATTATTATGATTATTGACAATACTATTATCATTATCATTATTACCATCATCACTCGTTTATCTTTTCATAATACACATTTCGATGTCGTTATATAAGCCTATTTTTCCTAATTTGTAAATACAAAAAATAATCAGAGCTCCATTTCACTGATCACCAATTAGTAATAGTACCACTGTGTGCCTATATATACCATCAATAAATGGTCTAAGATACTTTACGATTTATTTTGAATATAATTTCTAGCTTTTCTCAGCTCGTCTCTCACATTCTTATTAATCAAATTTATTCCCATTATGATATATAGTATATCTGTAGAACAAATCAATGCCGATACATACACTATAACGCTGTAGACATTTTTTGCAAGGAATAGGATTTTGATCTTATAACCAACCATATTACATAAAAGCATTTAATTAGCGAATGGTATTAATGGTAATATATGCTGTGTAATTATTCGTAATCGTTACCACTGTAATACTAAGAGGATTTTGTACAAGTATATTTGAAAAGGTTATTTTGTTTCGATACATTTAGAGATATTGTGTATGTACAGACAGATAAACAGACGCTTGGGTAGATCATAGCGCGTTTGAGTGATTCATGTATAGAAATATATGCATAAAACATTCATGTATATTATCATATGCTACGGCCTCACGCAGCGCCATCCGCAATGCCTTCTTGTCCCCAAGCACATCGCCACATCAAATCCTATGTACCCATATGTCACGAAATCACAACGTCCGTGCCCACACTTTACCACACTTTGCGCACCTACGCATCGCCGCCCACGCCACGCCCTCCGTGCCCACGCATCACCACGCCCTCCGTGTCCACACGTCGCCACGCCCTCCGTGCCCACACTTCACCACGCCCTCCGTGCCCACACGTCGCCACGCCCTCCGTGCCCATGCATCACCACGCCCTCCGTGCCCACACGTCGCCACGCCCTCCGTGCCCACACATCACCACGCCCTCCGTGCCCACACGTCGCCACGCCCTCCGTGCCCATGCATCACCACGCCCTCCCTGCCCACACATCGCCACGCCCTCCGTGCCCACACATCACCACGCCCTCCGTGCCCACACGTCGCCACGCCCTCCGTGCCCACACATTACCACGCCCTCCGTGCCCACACGTCGCCACGCCCTCCGTGCCCACACGTCGCCACGCCCTCCGTGCCCACACGTCGCCACGCCCTCCGTGCCCATGCATCACCACGCCCTCCGTGCCCACACGTCGCCACGCCCTCCGTGCCCACACATCGCCACGCCCTCCGTGCCCACACATCACCACGCCCTCCGTGCCCACACGTCGCCACGCCCTCCGTGCCCACACTTCGCCACGCCCTCCGTGCCCACACATCACCACGCCCTCCGTGCCCACACGTCGCCACGCCCTTCGTGCCCACGCTTCACCACGCCCTCCGTGCCCACGCATCACCACGCCCTCCGTGCCCACACGTCGCCACGCCCTCCGTGCCCACACATCGCCACGCCCTCCGTGCCCACACATCACCACGCCCTCCGTGCCCACACGTCGCCACGCCCTCCGTGCCCACGCTTCACCACGCCCTTCCGTGCCCACGCATCACCACGACCCTCCGTGCCACACATCGACCACGCCCTCCGTGCCCATGCACTCCACGCCTCCGAGCCTCTGCATCACCACGTGCCACACGTCGCCACGCCCTCCGTGCCCACACATCACCACGCCCTCCGTGCCCACACGTCGCCACGCCCTCCGTGCCCATGCATCACCACGCCCTCCGTGCCCACACATCACCACGCCCTCCGTGCCCACGCATCACCACGCCCTCCGTGCCCACACGTCGCCACGCCCTCCGTGCCCATGCATCACCACGCCCTCCGTGCCCACACATCACCACGCCCTCCGTGCCCACGCATCACCACGCCCTCCGTGCCCACACGTCGCCACGCCCTCCGTGCCCATGCATCACCACGCCCTCCGTGCCCACACATCACCACGCCCTCCGTGCCCACACATCACCACGCCATCGTGCCCACGCATCACCACGCCCTCCGTGCCCACACGTCGCCACGCCCTCCGTGCCCACGCATCACCACGCCCTCCGTGCCCACACATCACCACGCCCTCCGTGCCCACACATCACCACGCCCTCCGTGCCCACACGTCGCCACGCCCTCCGTGCCCACGCATCACCACGCCCTCCGTGCCCACGCATCACCACGCCCTCCGTGCCCACACGTCGCCACGCCCTCCGTGCCCATGCATCACCACGCCCTCCGTGCCCACACGTCGACGCCCTCCGTGCCCACACATCACCACGCCCTCCGTGCCCACACGTCGCCACGCCCTCCGTGCCCACACATCACCACGCCCTCCGTGCCCACACATCACCACGCCCTCCGTGCCCACACATCACCACACGCACCACACATCAGCCATCAACACCACCACACCAGAACGACCAAGAAGACTTAATCTCAGCCTTGTAATAGGATGCAAA
>NC_061857.1:25383745-25386245 GCF_019202785.1 Penaeus chinensis
TACCCATGGAATTATAAAAGTTTGATATGCAATATCAACTTTGCTTGAGTTCCATGGGCATTCCACGGCCTGCATTTGGTCATTACTTTGTATTATTGTTATCATTATCCTTTTTATCATCATCATTACTGTTATCATTAATATTATTATTGTTATTATCATTGCCATTATCCACACTGTTATCTCTTTATTGTCATTTTGACATTATTAACATTATTATTATCATTTTATCTCTTTTATTATTGCTTTCTATCATTATCAACATTATCATTATCATTATTTATGATTGTGTTATTATCTTTATCATTATTATTATTGTTGTACCAAAACAATAATTAACAAATAAATATTACATTATTGTTATCATTACCGTTATAACAATTATCAAAAGTATCATCTATGTGATTAATATTATCATTATTGTTCGCATTATCATTGTTAACTTTATTGCTATGATTATCATGATTATCATTATTATCAACATTATCATCATATCATTAGTACTCGTAGCAATACTAGCAGTAGGAATATCATTATGATTAGTATTTTATTATTGTTGTTACTGTTATCATTAACACTATCTATTGTTTTTGTTGTCGTTATTATTGTCCTTATCATCTATTATTTAATTGTTATAAATATCATTATTATCATCACTGCTTTAACATTACAGCCAGTACTGGTAACAATGGTTAAAATGTAATACAATATTAATAGCAATAACAATTGCCATTATCTAGATTCTTGCTAGTATTAGTAGTAGTAGTATTCTCATTATTATTATCACTAACATGATTATCACTATTATTGTCATTATTATTATCCCTACCATTATTACTACTATTAATTTATCATTATTATTATTGTTGCTATTGCCATCAGTGTTGTTATTATGATTATTGTTTCAAGTATTATTATCATTATCATTATTAGAATGTTTTATTATCAGCTTACTGAGAAAGGTACAAAATCAGAAAAATTACTTGTAACCGCTAAGAATCGCTAAGAAAAAAACAAATATATATGTATATATATATATATGTGTGTGTGTGTGTATGTGTATGTGTATGTGTATGTGTGTGTGTGTGTGTGTCCCCACACACACATATATATGCACACATATATGTGTATATATACATATATATGCACTTGTGTATGTATATACATATATATATACACATACATATATTTATATATATACATATATACATATGTATGTATGTATGAATGTATATACGTATATATAGATGCATATACATCTACATACATATATATATATATATATATATATATATATATATATATATATACATATATACACACACTCACATACACACACACATGTACGCGGATATCCACACGAACGCAAAACCAGACAGGGGATGCGTCAAATAACATAAAGTTTTGCCTCGCCTCGGATTCCAAATGGACTCAAGCCGTAAGCCACACCAGGCGATTTTTATAGAAAATGGAAGTCAGATAAGCGCCAAATATGTGAGGTATTTACGAATAGGAAAGATAAAGGAAAAGGAGGAGAAAAAGAAGAAGATGAAGGAGATGTGAAGGAATGATGATGCTTGTGATAATGATTATGTCATTGTTGGTAAAAATGAGAACAATAATGATGATAGTAATTTATGATAATGATGGAATGATAATAGTAATAATGATAATGATAATGATAGTGATAACAAACAATTGATGATGATAATAACAATAATAGTATTGATGATAATAATACTGATAATAATGATAATAGTGATGATAATGATAAACATAAAGATATGAATGACAAACTGATGATTATACTAGCAATAAGGATAATATTGATAAAGTAACTTTCCTGATAACAATGTTAATAATGAAAAAAAAATCACTGATATATATGACGGAAAAATACAAATTCAAGAAGAAACAATAGTTAACGTAAGAAGAAGCAGAAAAAAATGCAAAACTGAACTAAAATATCCTTCTCATATACGAACTAATTTAGACAAAAACAAAAAAACAAAAAAAACATATATATACCTATGCCTCCCCCAATGAAAATAATAACATTGCTTACCATATAAAATGTGGACGTTATATGAAGTGTGGAGAGCTTAACCAGGTCATGAAATGGGCTATGTTAATGGGGAATGGGCTCTTTCACTTGTTAATCTGCCCAGCTTGCTTGGGTGACCTAAATATAACATAAGGGAAAGGAATTTTAATCTTTTTTGTATGTATATGTTATTTTAGATTTTTATGGTGAGTGCTAGAGAGTGGGGGAAGGAGGGGGAGAGGGGGGGGGAGGGGGTGGAGAGAGAGAGAGGGGAGGGTGAAAGATAAAGAAGTGGGAGGCAGAGAGAGGGGAAAGAAGAGAGAAAAAGAGACAGAGAGAGAGACAAACACAAAGACAGAGAGAGAAGCATGTTAACAGACATATAGAAAACATTAATAGATAGAATGACAGAAAAAGAGAAAGGGAGAAAAGCTCATTTGTATATGACACCTAAAG
>NC_061857.1:25398745-25408745 GCF_019202785.1 Penaeus chinensis
CTCTTCCTCCCCCCCCCCCCTCTTCATCACCCTCATCCGCCTTCCTCCTTCCCTCCTTCCTTCTCCATCCCTCCTCCTTCCCACACCCTCTTTCCTTCACCTTTATCCCCCCACCCTCCCTCCCTCACCTTCATCCTCCTCCTCCTTCCCCCCACCCTCCATCCCTCACCCTCATCCTCCTCCTCCTTCGCCCCCCCTCCCCCCCCTCACCTTCATCCTCCTCCTCCTTCCCCCCACCCTCCCTCCCTCACCTTCATCCTCCTCCTCCTTCCCCCCACCCTCCCTCCCTCACCTTCATCTTCCTCCTCCTTCCCCCCACCCTCCCTCCCTCACCTTCATCCTCCTCCTCCTTCCACCTCTCCATCCCTCCTCCCTCACCTTCATGCTCCTCCTCCTTCCCCCCCTCCATCCCTCCTCCTTCGCCCACCCTCCCTCCCTCATCTTCATCCTCCTTCCTTCCTCCTCCCCCTCACCCTGCATCACAGCGCCCAGACGGCCCTGGGAGTGGCAGCCAGAACGAGTCATGTTTGTCTATGTCACCCTCGTCTGTCACGCCACGCCGGAGTGCGTAAATTGGCGTGCGGTCCCCGTAGAGTTTCGTCGGAGGAGGGCGTTTGTGTGTGTAGGGGAGGAGAGAGAGAGAGAGAGAGAGAGAGAGAGAGAGAGAGAGAGAGAGAGAGAGAGAGAGAGAGAGAGAGAGAAAGAGAGAGAGAGAGAGAGAGAGAGAGATAGGGATGGGGAGAGGGGGGGGGAAGGGAGAGAGAGAGAGAGAGAGGAATGGGGGTAGGAGAGAAAGAAACAGAGAAAGACAGAATGAAAGAGAGAGACAGATAGAGATATACAGAGAAACAGAGAGAGAAAAAGAGAGAGAATGTGTGTGACACAAATCTATATGTACGAGAGAAAGTACATGTATGTATTTGTATATAAGAGGGGAAAGAATTTGTATATAAGAGAGTGTACACGCGCGTGTGTACGAGTATATGTATGCATGTAGGCGGGAGTTAGGGAAAGAGAAAGAGGAAGAGAAAGTGGAATTGGACGGGTGGTGGGGAAGGGGGGAGGTGGGGAAGGGGGGGAGGGAAGGAGAGGAAAAGGGGGCGGCGACCCCTCACTCCTCGGCCGTTTTTTATTCTACTTGTTTGTTTATTTAGGACGAGAGAGGTGTGGTCGCGACGCCTGAGGGGAGGGGGGGAGGGGGATGGGAGGGGATCTACTGCATCACCTTTACGCACAAATCCTAAGCTCCCTGGCGCTCTCTTTGTGTGCGCGCGTGTGTGTAACGATGAGTATTTGTGTGCGTGATGAATCTGTGTGCGTTTTGTGAGAGTATGTGTGTATTTGAGAATTCGTGAAGTATTTTTGTGTATACATATATCTGCCTATAAATGTGTATGTGTAAATGTATATGCCTAAGTGAACGTACGTACGCACATTCCTTCTCCTCGCCCTTCTCCATTCCCCGAAGACGTAGAGAAAAGAGAAATCCGCGTTTGTTCTTGTCTGAATCAACCCGAATAAGCCGCCTTCCCCTCTCCTTGTTTACCTCAAAAGCAAGTCTCAATCACTTATCTTTTCCTTCAATTTATCTCCCCCTCTCAGCTCTGTTTCCCTCGGCCTATTTCCCCTCATTTCACATCCCCTCGATTTGTTTTTGTCTCAGCGGCAAGTCTGTCTTACATCCAGCCAATCCTTCAGCTTGTCTTTGCCTACAGGAATCCTCTGGGATTTTTATTCTGTGTCCAACTTTGACAATTTCTTCTTTTTTCGTTTTTTTTTTGGGGGGGGGGCGGTGGTGATATTTTCTTGTTTTACTTATTGTTTCTTAAGATTCTTTATTACGATAAATATCTTGGCCTCTTTTTTTCATTCTTTCTTTCCTGTTTTCCTTCGTTTCATCAACATAGATATGTTCATTTCACATATTTGCATATTATGTGCTTCAATTTCTACTCCAACTCAAAATTTTAATTGTAGGATTGGAAAGCATCTCTCATTATTTCATCCATTATTTATTTATTTCATTCATGGAAATATCACTTATAACACTTATAAATAGTGTAAGTTAAATCTCGCGTTTCGTATCCTGAGATTTTTATAAGACAAACATTTTGATTTTTAAAGACTAAACACATTTATATTTTCCTTTGTGTCCCTTTCTTTCGGAGACTCTTAAAACACAAAATGAACGGTCTTTATACATCATAATCAAAGGTTCATCACAAAGACCTTAGAAAGATTAGCAATAGAATCGAGATGGCTTCCTTAACGCAAACTGACAAGATCGGTCTTGGAAGCTGATAAATCTTTACATAAGCTTATTAATATTCCTCTCATATGCAATACCTTGTTAAGGATCGCTGGATTTATATTCTCTTCAGTCTTCTGTTCGCCAGCTCTCGCTTTCTCTATTTCTCTCTCTCTCTCTCTCTCTCTCTCTCTCTCTCTCTCTCTCTTTCACTTTTTTCTATCTCTCCTTCTCTCTCATTCTCTTTCTCTTCTTCTTTTTATCTCTTTCTCTCTCTAGTTCTCCTTCTATATCTTCTTTTCTCTCTCTCTTTTTATTTCCCCTTTTAATTTCTGCCTTGTTTTTATTGTTATTTCGTAGTTATTGGTCTGTATCCCACTTCCTATTCTCCTTTTCACCTCTAATTTCTTTCACCCTATTCCTTCTCTTTCTCTCCGGTTCCCTTTTTTACTCCTTCTCTCTCTTTCCTTTTTTCCACCTCTTTGGTCTACGTCAATTTTCACCTTATTTCTCTCTCTCTTCTTTCTTTCTCTCTCGGCCTATATGCCTTTCTTTTCTTTCTATATATCACTCTTACTCTCTTCTTCGATTTATTTATTTTTCTATCCCTCTCTTTCTTCTATTTCCATCCTCTCTTTCCCTCTCTTTCTCCAACGCTTTATTCTCTCCTTTGATATCTCTTTATTTTACCTCCTTTTTCTCTTTCCTCATCTCTCTCTTTCTCTTTCTATTCGTCTCTTTCTCTTTTTCCCCCTCTCATTTCTCTCGCCCTCCCCTCTCAGTCTCTTTTTTCCTTCTCCTTTATATCTTTCTCCTCTTTTATTGCTCTTTCCCGTCCTTTTTCTCTCTTCCTCCTCTCTCACTCTCTCTACCTTTATCCTCCTCTCTTACCCTCTTTTTTTCCACTCCTTTCTCTCTTCCTCTTGTCTCACTCTCTCTACCTATAACCTCCCCTCCCTCTTTCTCTCTTTCTCTCTTTTCCTCTTTCTTTTCTCTCTTCCTCGTCTCTTACTCTCTTTTCCCCTTCTCTTCAATCTCCCCCTCAACTCTCTCTATCTAAAACTCTCCCCTCTCTTCTCTTTCTTCCTCTCTTTTCTCCTCTCCTTTCCCTCTCCCTTTACTTTCACTCTCTCTACTCACATCCTCCCCTCCCCCCCTCTTTATTCTTCTCCTTCATTTCTCCCCTCGGTCTCCCTCCTCCCCTTCACCTGTGTCGACCTGTCTATGTCAGCAATTCCCCTTCTCTTCTCCCTCATTCTGTAGCCAATGCAGGCGACTCTTCCCCGGTTCCCCTCTTTCCCTCTTTCACTCTTTCCATGCCTCGTTCTTTCCCTTTTTTCCTTCTTCCTGTGTTTCGTCTCTTTTCTCTCTTTTCCCTCCTCTTTTCGTCTTAATCTCTTTATACATGCTAATTTCCATTTCCTTTTTACTTGTTTCGTTATTTTTCCTCTTTCTCTCTCTCTCTCTTTCGTGTGTGTTTCTTTCTCCCTTTCCTCTTCCTTCCCTTCCTTTCCCTCTTTCCTTCTTTCCCTCTTTCCATGTTTCGCTCTCCCCCTATTCTCTATTTATCCCATATTTTTCACTTCTTTCTCCCGTGCACTTCAGCTCCTATCAATTTGGTCTAAAAATATGTGAGAGGGATAGGGAGGCGGGGGGGGGGGGGGGCGGTTAGGGGTGGCAGAGGGTTAGGAAAGGAGGAGGAGAGTGGAAGGGAGGGAGGATAGAATAGATATGGAAGGAGGGAGAGGGTATGAGGAGGGGAGGGAGAGAGAGGAATGAAGAGGGAAGTTAGAGATAGAAAGAAAGGACAGGGTGGAAGATAAGGGCGGAGAGAATGAGATAAGATGAGAAAGAGTGAAGGAGGAGGGGAGGAAGAGAGAGGGGTGGAAGTGAGAGGAAGAATGAGAAAGAAAGAGGAAAATAAAGGCAGGTGAGAGGGAAAGCAAGAATAGGAGAAAGTGAGTTATAAAAGGGAGAAAGTATAGGGCAGGATGGGAGGAGGGAAAGGACGGAGAAAGAGGGATTGAAGGGACAGGAGAATAAAAGAGGGGTAAAGACTTTTTTTCTCTCAATCCTTATTTTAACTCCTTCTTGGCTCCTCTTCTCTCTCTCTCTCCCTCTACGGACTTCCCATTTAAGATAAACTGACCGGACGGAATTTTCTCCCTCCTCCCCCTTCCCCTTCCACTCTCGCTCTCTCTCTCTCTTCCTCCCTTCACTACTTTTTCCCTCTTCCCTTTCTCGCCCTTCCCTCTTTCCTCCTTTCCGCCTCACCCCTCTCCCTTCTCTTTCCTTTTCCCTCATTCTTCCTTCCCACCTTTCCCCTTCCCTTCCCCTCTTCCCTCTCTCCTCCTTTCTTTTTTCTCTCATTCATCCTTCCTTCATTCCTCCCCTCCTTCTCTCACTCCACCCACTTTCCCCCTCTCCCTTCTCTTCTTTTTCCCTCATTCCTGCTACCTTCATTCCTTCCCTCATCCCACCCACTTTTCCCCTCTTCCCTCTCCCCTCCCTCCCCTCTTCCGCAGCTCCGACCACCGTCCAACCAACCGACGAACAAACGGATTCATCGATTCAGAAAATAATTACCTGCTTTACTGTGTGATTTTCCCAATTTATCTCTCAAAACCCATTCCGGGGAGCGCCGACCCCCTCCCCCCCTCTCCCTCCCCTTCTCACTCTCTCCCATTACCCCTTCCCCTCTTTCTCATCATCTTTCCTCTCCTCCCCTTTTTTTTCTTCGGCGTACCCTCTCCACCTTGCCTTTTTCTTTTCTTTTTTTCTTTTTTCTTTGCCCTTTAACTCCGTTTTCTCGTCTCCTCTTCCCCCTAAACCCCTTACTCTTTCATCCCCACCTCCCCCCTCCCCCACCTCATTCACCCTCTTTATTCTCCCCTTCCACGACCCTTCCCTTTCTACCTTCCTCTTTCTCCCTCCCTCTTCCCTCTACCTTCCGTCTTCCTTCCCCTTCCTTCCTTTCCTTTCCCCTTCGTCCTCCTCTCCTCCCTTCCCTCCCTCTTCCTCTCCCCTTCCCCTACCCTTTCCTCTTTCCCCCTCCCTTCCCTCTCTTCCTCCCTTCTCCTCCTCCCCTATTCCCTCCCTCGCCCTCCATTGTCTCCCCTTCCTCCTTTCCCCCTCCTCTTCCCTCTCCTTCTCCCTCCCTCTCCCAACCCCTTCTTCCCTCCTCTCTCTCCCCTTCCTCCTTTCCCCCTCCTCTTCCCTCTCCTCCTCCCTCCCTCTCCCAACCCCTTCCTCCCTCCTCTCTCTCCCCTTCCTCCTTTCCCTCTCCTCCTCCCTCCCTCTCCCAACCCCTTCCTCCCTCCTTTCTATCCCCTTCCTCCTTTCCCTCTCCTCCTCCCTCCCTCTCCCAACCACTACCTCCCTCCCCTCTCTCCCCTTCCTCCTTTCCCCCTCCTCTTCCCTCTCCTCCTCCCTCCCTCTCCCAACCACTTCCTCCCTCCCCTCTCTCCTCTTCCTCCTTTCCCCCTCCTCCTCCCTCCCTCTCCCAACCCCTTCCTCCCTCCCCTCTCTCCCCTTCCTCCTTTCCCCCTCCTCTTCCCTCTCCCCCTCCCTCCCTCTCCCAACCACTTCCTCCCTCCCCTCTCTCCCCTTCCTCCTTTCCCTCTCCTCCTCCCTCCCTCTCCCAACCACTTCCTCCCTCCCCTCTCTCCCCTTCCTCCTTTCCCTCTCCTCCTCCCTCCCTCTCCCAACCCCTTCCTCCCTCCTCTCTCTCCCCTTCCTCCTTTCCCCCTCCTCTTCCCTCTCCTCCTCCCTCCCTCTCCCAACCACTTCCTCCCTCCCCTCTCTCCCCTTCCTCCTTTCCCCCTCCTCTTCCCTCCCTCTCCCAACCACTACCTCCCTCCCCTCTCTCCCCTTCCTCCTTTCCCCCTCCTCTTCCCTCTCCTCCTCCCTCCCTTCCCTTATCCCCGATTCGCTTGTGGATTATCATACAGACGCCATAAGTATGATGAATGGGTACACGCTTTCTGATGTGTGTTCTGATTAACGTTTCTCTCGATGTCAGTTCATTCAAAAGTTATGGCTCGCGTTGTGTTCTGATGGGGTTGAAGTGGGGTTTGGTTGGGGGTTGAAGAGGGGTTTGGTTGGGGGAGTTAAAGTGGGGTTTGGTTGGGGGGTTGAAGGGGGGTTTGGTTGGTGGGTGAAGTTGGGTTTGCTTGGGGGTTAAGGTTGTGGTGGGTTGAGGTGGGCTGGTTGTTGGTTGTGAGGAGTTGGGTTTGAGTGAGGTGGGCTACGTGGCGTTTAGTTGTGATGGGGTTTGGTTGGGGGGGTTAAGGTTGTGGTGGGTTGGATAGGGTGGGGAGAGTGGGTTAGATTAGGGTTAGGGAAGGGTTGCTGGGATATTGTAGGGTGGGTTTGGGGTGTTATGAGGTGGTTTGAGGTAGTTTAGAGTTGGCTTGGGTGGGCTGGGGTGGGTAAGAGTTGGCTTGGGTGGGTTAAAGTTGGCTAGAGTGGGTTAAAGTTGGCTAGGGTGGGTTAGAGTTGGCTTGGGTGGGTTAGAGTTGGTTTGGGTGGGTTAGAGTTGGCTTGGGTGGGTTGGAGTTGGCTTGGGTGGGTTAGAGTTGGCTTGGGTGGGTTAGAGTTGGTTTGGGTAGGTTAGAGCTGGTTTGGGTGGGTTAGAGTTGGCTTGGATGGGTTGGAGTTGGCTTGGGTGGGTTAGAGTTGGCTTGGGAGGGTTAGAGTTGGCTTGGGTGGACTGGGGTGGCTTAGAGTTGGCTTGGGTGGGTTAGGGTTGGTAGGTGGGTTAAAGTTGGCTGGGGTGGGTTAGAGTTGGCTTGGGTGGGTTAGAGTTGGCTTGGGTGGGTTGGAGTTGGCTTGGGTGGGTTAGAGTTGGGTTGGGTTAAGGTGAGGTGGCTTGGGTCAGAGTAGTGTTGTGTTAGGTTAAGGTTGGCTTGGGTTAAAGTGGCTTGACTCGATGTGGCTTGGATAGTAACGTGGTGGACTGGCTTCGGTTGGGGATGGGTTAAGTGCAGGTTTGGTTATGTGTGCATATGGATAACTCTATGTATTTTTTTTTTCTATGATTTTGATGTGTGTATGTGTTGTTTTGTTTTGTATGTGTACGTCTGTGTGTGTGTGTGTGTGTGTGTGTGTGTGTGTGTGTCTGGCCATGCTGGTATGTATATGGGTGTGTATACATATGTGTGTATCTGACCATGCGTGTGTGTGGTAGGGTGTGTGTGTCTGTCTGATTATGCGTGTATGTATGTGTGCGTGCTTGCGTCTTTTAGTCTGATTATGTGTGTGTGTGTGTGTGTGTGTGTGTGTGTGTACATGTGTATATAGTTCGTTTATCTATCTACATATCTAACGTAAGAATATGTGTGCGAATAAACGCCTCTAAACTTTCATTTTCATATTCCTTCCTTAACTGTGTAGATCAACGAGATTGCATATTTGCGTACACATATTACCAGCTTTGCAAATTTTTCTTCCTTTGTGCGTGTGCAGCGTTGCGTGTGCAGATGACGATGTACTGAGAAAAAAATAATAATGATTTTGAAATGAGAAAAAAAAGAAAAAACAAATCTCAGTGTACCAAAAAATATCGTTTATTTTCAAAAGCATGAAAGATTTTTGAATTCCGATGTTCTTTTTCTTTTCTTTATTTTTTTGGTGTTTTCTTTTCTTTTCGTTGTCGAAATTTGAGATTTACTTGAAGGAATTAAATAAAAAAGAGTCATTATATCGGTTAGAGAAATAAATGAGATTCTTGATTGTTTTTAAGATTAATCGCTCATTAGTTTCAATATGAATTTCATCATTTTGATTTTATTACGTGCTGGAATTTGTTGTTTTTATTTTATGAAATAGACTTTTTACCGCTATATTTTTTTTTTTTTTTTTTTTTTTTTTTTTTACTTTGATTTTTTTATTATTTAATTTCACACCAAAATCTGTTTATTGTCAGTAAATTTGTCTTCCCTTTTGTCATTGTTGATGTCAATGATGTTAATATTGCTATTATCGCCATTATCAGTGTCATTTGCCTTTTTTGGCATTGTCATTGGCACTGATGTTATTATTCTTTATAGTCATTTTAACTGTCATTGTCCTTTTGGCATCACCATAGCGATTGTCTTTGTCATTGTCATACCCATTACCCTTGTCACTGCTTTCGCCATCAACATTGTCACTGTCATTATCATTATCATTGTCACTGTCCTTGTCATTCCCAAAGTTAATGTCATCATCAGTTCCATTGTCACTGTCAGTACATGGTCATTGTCACTGCCCTTGCCATTTATTCCCATTGTCATTGCCAGTGTCATCATCATCATCATTGCTACTGCGATTGCTCTAGTCTTTGCCAGTGCCAGAGCCATAGTCATTGTCATAGCCACCACCATCGTCACTGTCACTGCAACATTGCCTTTGTCGATGTCTTTGTCGATGTTGCAATTTCGTTGCTGTCTTTATCCCGCTGATCCTTTCTGTGGCAGCGCCCGTGGCAATCACCTCACCGAGGCTTGCAATATAACCACCACCTCCATAGCGGCAGCAGTTATAAAGCAGCAGGAGAGGAAGGGTGAGCAGTTAGGGAACCAGAGGCAAAGAGCTCTCCCCTCCTTTTTTTCTCCTTTTTTTGAGGAGGGGAACTAGAGGGAGGAGGGTGATGGGTGAGAGGAGGAGGGGCGTTGGGTGATAGGATGGGTGGGTGAGGAGGGGCGAGGGTGGGCTGGGGAGGGGTCGGGAGGGGAGAGGGGGTCATGCACATGGGTCGTTGCAGCAGCAGCGGCAAAGTGCAAGGCAGGAGAAGGAACAGCAGTGTATGTGTGTGTGTGGGGGGGGGGGGGGGTGAATGCAGAGAAAATGCAGAAAACGCAGCAGAGGAGACAAACAGAAATACAAACAACAGGTAAGGCAGCTTGTGGCTTGCGTCACTAAAAACACAAGCCACAACAGCGAAAAAAAAGAGTAACGTAAACGGTAAAAACAAAGGAAAAAGTAACAACAGGAAAAGGAGAACCACAAGAACCAGCAATAACCACAAGAATAGCAGCAATTACAGCAGCAGAACCAGAACCTTCAACAGCTTGAAGAACAGCAAAAAGGAAGAAGCACTGGCAAGATCAGGAACAGTAGAAACAGCAAGAACATCTTCGGAAGCCTTAACAGCAGCAGCATAAGAAGGAGGAAGGAAAGACACAAGGGGAAGCAGACACAGACATAGGATCTTTAAAAAATAATAAAAACAGCACAACGAACAGCAATAGTAGTCTCTGAAACATTAACGTCTCAGCAGCAGTGTGTAGAAACAATCGAATACGAGAGCAAAAAAAAAAAAAAAAAAAAAAAAACACAGAAAAACAGAGCAGCAGATGTATTAACAACAAGAACAACATGATACAAAAAACAGCAACAGCAGCAGAAACAGCAAAAACGTTGCGATCAGAAGGGCCTCAACAGCGCCATAAGAGGCAAGTCGCGAGTGCAGCTTAAAACAGCGAGAAGATGAGCAGAAGGCGTGGAATAGCAAGAAAAAAAGAAAAGAAAAAAAGCAGTATAAGAAACGGCAAGAGGAGCCGGAGATCAGCAGAAACCTCAGCAGCAGTAGGAACACCGAAAAAAAAACAGCATCATACTAAACAGCAAGAGGGAACAGCAGAAGCCTCATCCTCAGCAGCGGCAGCAGCAGAAACATCGAAAAGCGGCGTCATAAGAAAGCGAGCGCGGCCCCGGGAGCAGCAGCAGAAGCCTCAGCAGCAGCAATGGCGTGGGACGAAGGAGGGGCGA
>NC_061857.1:25413745-25416245 GCF_019202785.1 Penaeus chinensis
AAAGAATTAAAGAACCTAATAAGAAAACAGATAAACAAAACAAAGGTATAAACAAAGCAAAACAGAACGAAAATAAGAATGTAACAAAGAGAGAAAGGTTTCTAAGGCAACTAACAGAAATGCTGTGAAATGTGTATTTAAAGAAATATAAGTGTGTGAAAAAATATTTGTCCAAACAGGGGTGTAAATATGCTTTAGTTTTCCTTATGTATGTACTTATCATCTGACGAACATAGACATACTGCATACATATATAATTTTGTGAAGTTTACAATAAATATATACACACATGTATATATAAATATATATATATATATATATATATATATATATATATATATATAACTATATATATACATACTATATATGTATATATATATGTATATATATATACATACACACACACACACACACACACACATATATATATATATATATATATATATATATATATAAGTATATAAATATATTTGTGTGTATAAATATATATGTGTGTATTTGTATGTGTGTGTGTATATATATATGTGTGTGTGTGTGTGTGTGTGTGTGTGTGTGTGTGTGTGTAAATACACACAGACTTATATATGTGTGTGTGTGTATATATATATATATATATATATATATATATATATATATATATATATATATATATGCACACACACACACATATATGTATATATAAATATGTATATATACACATATTTAAATAGATACATATATATGTGTACACACACACACATATATGTATATATATATATATATATATATATATATATATATATATATATATATATATATATATAACATATCATTGTAAACTTCACAAAATTAGATATGTATATATTTACATATATATATATATATATATATATATATATATATATATATATATATATACCATATATATAATACACACATGTGTGTGTGTGAGTGAGAGAGAGAGAGAGACAGAGACAGAGACAGATAAACAGACAGACAAGCGGGCAAACTACAGGCCAGACTGCCTAACAACCAGAAGGAGAGAACGATTGCTTACGTGTCAAAAACGAAAAAGAAAAGAAGACACGTGACAGCCATCGATTAGGGTTTAGACATTCCATGCTTGGAGGATCGATTGGCACGAGAATGACTGGCGCTGCAGATTAGGCGGAGGAAGGAAGGAAACGGTTTCCTGAGATTACTGAGATTGCGGAAGGAGGGATGGGAGGAAAGGGGCGTGAAGAAAGGTGATGAAAAGGAACGGGAGAGAGAAGGAGACGGACAAGGTAAAGCGGGGAGTAAGAAGGAGGAAGGGAGAGGAAAGAAGGAAGAGAGAGAGGGAATGAAAGGAAGAGTGACAGAATGAGATACGATAGTTAGGCAGATATAGAAAGCATACGAATAGACATAGACGGAGTGATAAAGCTAATGAGAATGCGCGAAAAAGCAAAAAAGATATATATCAGAAAAAAATGAAATGAATGAACACGAAGGTCTAGTAAAAAAATATATAAAATAAGATAGATAAATGAAAATAAAAATAAATAATATTGATATAAAAGAGGTAAACTTTGTAATAATGGAAATAGTTGCCATAAGAAAAAATGATGATAAAAAAATTAACAGGTCAAAATAATAATGATGATGATGATGACAATACATATAAGGAAAATAATAAAAAATATAATGATAATAATAATCAAATAACGCTAATAATAATAATAATAATAATAAGATAACAATAATAATAGTAATAGTAACAATAATTATTATCATAACAATATTAATGATGATAATAACAGAAGTAATGATAATAACAACAATAACAATAATAATGACAATAATGTTTACAATGACAAACACAAAAAGGAAGAAGGAAAGAGAAGGAAAGGAGGAAAAAATACTAGAAATACAGAGACGGACGAAAGAGAAAGATAAGAAAAAAAGGAAGAATAAATAAATAAATAAAAATAAATAAATAAAAATAAGAAGAATAAGAAGCGAAATTAATGAGAAAGCGACAGAAAAATCATGAGAATAAGAAACTGAAAAGATAAATGAGAGAAGAAAACAACAACAACAAAAAAAAAAGCGAGAGAGAAGTTTTTTGTCGATAAACAACGAAAATGGTAAAAAGAAAACGATATAAATGGAAGATAAAACAGAACAAAAAACGGAAGTTGAGAAGAAGAAAAAAATAATAATAAGAAGAAAGAAAGTAAAAAGAAATGACATAACAAATTGATAAAAAATAATGAATAAAAAAGAAGTGAAAACGCTGCAGAAAAAAGAAAAGAGAGAGGAAGCAAAAATAAACAAAAAAAAAGAAAAAAAAAAGACCAAGAAAGCGAAAACAAAACACACAAAGAGAAACAACGATTAAAAAAAATAATAGTAATGATAATGAAAATAACAAAAAAGAAATTAATAAACGAATAAAATAAGGTAGAAAATGAATACATGAAATAAAGTAGAAAATAAATAGATAAATAAAGAGAACGTATACGCAAAACAAACAAAC
>NC_061857.1:25421245-25433745 GCF_019202785.1 Penaeus chinensis
CTCTGAGCAGCTTCATTTGTTTTATTTGCACGCGCCGTTTCCTCCCCGTGTCCCCTCCCCCGGCAGCTGTCCTTGTATAAGTGGCTCAATTCCCATACAGGATCGAGCCCGCTATCAAACGCTTCGAACCCGGGCCGGAATCCGCTCGGCTGCCGACTGATTTGCGAGCGCGTACACCATGGCTTCGTTTTGTCGTTTTTTTAATTCTTTTTCTTTTTTTCTTTCTATTTTTATGTCGTTGTTGTTATTTCCCTTCTCTTTCTATCTCTCTTCGCTTTCGTTTATTCCTGTTACATATATTGTTATATTGTTAGTTTTGTCCTTTTTCATTTGTCTTATTCGTTTTCCTTTTTCTTTTTTTCTTTTCTTTTTTGAGGGGTGAACGGGGTTCGGGTGGTGGGTAGGGAAGGTGACTTTTTTCTCTCCTTTCTCAAATTTGCAAATATAGTTTTTAAATTTGAAGTAAGTGTAGTTTTTCTTTTAACGTTTTATTTTCTTTATTTCTTGATTTTTCGTAAGATTAAGGATAAGGATGAACTGCGTTTTTATTTTTTTCTGCTAAGATCTGAGAGAGAAGGAGATAGAGGGAGGAAGGGTGTGAGGGAGAGAGCGAAAGAAAGGTCTCAAAAGAGAGGCAACGAGAGAAGGGAAGAGACAGAGAGAGAGAGAGATAGAGAATATTGATAGAGAAAAAAGAGACAGACAGGCAGATAGGCAGAGACAGAGAAAGATAGAAGAGGAGGGAGCGAGGAACGGATGATGGGAGAGTAAATGAGCGAGAGAGCCATTAGAATGAAGTACTAAAAGAGCGAGAGAAAGAGAGAGAGACAGAGACAGAGAGTATGTTAATAGGGTGGAGAGTGAGAGGCAAAGAGAAAGAGAGACGTGGAGAGCGAGAGCTAGAGAAAGAAGAGACAAAGAGAGGTAAAGCGCAATCTACCGTATAGCAGTATGAGGCGTCAGCATAATGATGATTAATGTGAGGAGTGCTTTTATAACTGAAGTGCTTTTTACATGAGTGTCATTGGTGGTTTAAACATTTATATACAAATAATATGGGATAACTATATATATATATATATATATATATATACATATATATATATATCCATAGGGAATATATGTATATATATATATATATATATATATATATATATATATATATATTTGTGTGTGTGTGTATTCTCTACGGATACTGAGTGAAATGTGATAGGAAATGACATATATAGAATATATACTTAAACAAAAATATCGACCACGTCAGGAGAAACAAAAAAAAATATATATATATCTAAAAGAATCAAGGGTGTTTCGCTTTTAAGACATCCACGCCACACTCAAAAAATGTGTTTGTCATAAACATCTCCTAACAACTACAGCAGTATCGCCATACAGATATCTTTTGTTATCAGGGAAATGCACACACTATTTGTCAAGTTGGTCACGTTTAACTCTAGCCCCCCAAGGCGGTAAATTATAGTATCCCCTCAAACCCTCCTTTGTTCTCACAGAAAGCGGGAAGCTAACTCCGCGCACGACGCATAGATGGCGCTAATTCGTCACGGGGATCCCACACTCAAGGCCAAGTGAGCACGGACCTATTCAATATTACACGCGGGAGTGAACCGTATATTAGGCCGCAACGGCGTGGTCCGGCTTGAGGGGAATACGAGACAAAATCAAGTCGGTTTTAATTCAACTTCACGAATAAAACAACCCATTAAACCAGTGTCATCAACAGTATTTTTCTCCGCAGCGAGTTAAAAAGAAAGGAAAAAAGAAGCAATTCTCGAGATCCAAAGGACGCAAGGAGACAATTGTTGAACGTTTAGCCTCGTGCCTGTGAGAGTGATGACCCTACCGACCAGACACTCGCTGTAATGGCCTGCTTCCTCAGCCTTAAGAACGGGTCTCCAGTCTGTGTCACACTCACTACGCCAGGCACTTGGGGATCCCTGCGTTAATGGGAGATTAATCTGCTGTTTTCCTAGACAGTTTGTTTGCCTGGTTTGTTTATATTGTTTGTATGCGGTGCTGTATACAATGAAAAATTGGTTTATCTCTGGTTATTTGTTATGTATAAAGGATGTAATAAAAAGCTAGAGAAATATATTTTCGCACTGAGAATATGCAAAGGATATGTATGATCTTAAGAATATAATCTCAGAAAAAGCTTTATTGTAGTCACTATATTTTCAAAGTATTTTTTGAAAAAGTGTTCACAGACTGAAGTCACACTGTACCCGGTTCATGTTACCTTTTTTTATATTATTAATGTCATATTACTTGCCTAATATTATGTCTACTTAATGTTAATGTTATTGTTGATATTGTTAGTGCTAATATTTTTAAAGCATATTACACAAAATTACCTACTAATATGCTGCGTTAATGACAATGTTAATGCTAATGTTAATGCTAATATTGTTAATGCATATTGCTAAACGCATGGCCAGTTATTGTCAACATTACGACCCTTCTGATGAAGTAAATATACAATTCTTTATGTTTTATATTATCAACTATTATTTTGTTTATGATTTCTTGTACGTGGAATTCGCTCGGGATATTCTCTCTCTCTCTCTCTCTCCCTCTCTCTCTCTCTCTCTCTCTCTCTCTCTCTCTCTCTCTCTCTCTCTCTCTCTCTCTCTCTCTCAGCTTGATGGGTACATATTACCACTTAGCTAAAAGGCAAAACAAGATATTTTTCTAAACGAATGCCATCATCATTATTAACCTTGCGACATAAAAAATATACCACAGCGGTAGAATAAATAGATAAACAAATAGATTTTTTCCCGTGAATTATTTCTAATTCACATAATACTCCCGCCCCCCTTCCCAAACACGAATAAATTGACATGTTCTGTTTATTGTTTACAGTTAGTTTGAACATGTGTTTTTATCTTCAGCAATTTCCACTTCATTTAGCGCCTATTGTGTACATTTGTTTATTTCTAGTTTATACTGTTTAGGTTATATTTTCCGTATGCCACTTTCCTCTTGCATAATTGTGATTTTAATTGAAACCTGTTATTTTCATTAGTAATGAAGTAACTGTGTGAATATATATCTCCCTGCATATATGCATATCTCTCTCTCTCTCTCTCTCTCTCTCTCTCTCTCTCTTCCATCTATGGGTGTGTGTGTACGTATACAATGATATTCACAGAGGAACGATTTAACTGCATACATGTTTTTTTCACTGAGCAGTACAGATTACAAAAATGTTATATATATTTTTGTAAGTAAATGGCCGGATCGAGCAGTTACTTACAAACAGGGTTGTATAAATGGATTCAAGAAGATAGATTTATACTGCAAGAAAAGAAAATAATACAAAAATAGCTGTAACGTTTTCCATCTTCCAATAAAACGAAAAATCTTTTACACTTCAACCGTTTTCCTTTATTTCTGTAGGATACGTCTTTCTCTGAAAACGAACAACTTGCAGAGATTTTGAGATACTGTAATCTGGATTTATATTCGCATCTATATTCATAGCATATCTGAGGGATTTCTTCTTACGGCTTGGGTGATCGCCTCTCACTTCTGACGTCTGTCTGTTTCGCTTTTATGTGTCTCGTTTTTTTCGTTTTTTTTTTTTCCCTTCCATTCTCTTTGATATTCTTATTCTTTTTCACAACTATGTGCCTCGGGTTTTCTCTCTTTTTGTTTTTGTTTCATATTATTTTTTGTTGTGTGATTCTTTGTGAATTGTTACGTTTTTTTTTTGTTTCTTAAATGTTGTTTATCTAATCTCTCTCTCTCTCTCTCTCTTGTCTCTCCTTTCCTATGTCTTCTCGCTTTGCATTCTCTGTAATGTCTGGCCTCTTCACTATCGTTATCTGTTGTTTTCTCTCTTCCCTCGTCTCTGATTTTTCTTTCTTCCTCTTTTTTTATTTGCTTTCTCTATTCTCCATCCGTTTTCCATGTCTTCTCTTCGTTTCCTTGAACATTTCCCGTTTCATCTGGCCAATCTGTCTACCCATTTCACCAGGTCCTATCTCATCATCTATTTGTATTTTTCTCTGTCTCTCTCTTAATATATATATATATATATATATATATATAGAGAGAGAGAGAGAGAGAGTTCATTTCTCTTTCTCAATTTTTCTTCAGTTTCTTATTTCTTTACGTATGACTTCCTCCAAAGGATGTCGCTCTTCCCTCCTTTCTCTTACTTTGACTCCTCGCTTTTCCTGTTTTATCTTAGTGTCTCATTTTGTTCTGTTCCATTCTCTCCTACTTATAACTCTCTTTTTTTTCTCTTACATCTCTCTTCCTTTCTCTTTTCTTTTCTCTTCCTTTCTCTGTTTACGAGCATCTATCCATTCCTCCTGGCCCTCTCCTCTTCTTCCAATGTTACTCAAATCGTGTCTCTAATGTTCTCCTTCCTACCCCACTCCCTCGCTTCCGTTTACTTATCTCCTCTCCAAATATCTCTCCTTTCCCTACTCTCTTCCCCGTTCATCTATCTCTCTCTCTCGTTCTCTTTCTCTCTCTCTCTCTCTCTCTCTCTCTCTCTCTCTCTCTCTCTCTCTCTCTCTCTCTCTCTCTCTCTCTCTCTGTCTCTCTCTCTCTCTCCATCTCTCTCTCTCTCTTTCTCCATCTATCTCTCTCTCTCTTCCCCACCTTCCCTTCCTCTGTTTATATTCTTACATTCTCTCCTATATCCTTTTCCCTTTTCCTCTCTCATTCCTTCCTTCTCCCTGTCTCCCCTTTCCAACTCTTCCTCATCATTCTCTTTTTCCCTTCCTGTCTCCCATCTGTCTTTCCCTTCTTTCTAACCGCCTCTCTTCTCCTATCGTCCCTCTCCTACTCCTTCCCTCCCTTTCCTCTCTGCCTGTTTTCATCTACCCTTTCTTTTTCCCTCTTTGTGTCTCCCTTCTCCCGCTCCCACCCTCTTTCTAATAACTTTCCCCTCCCACACACCACCCTCTTCCCTCTTTGCCTTATTCCTGTCTCCATACCCCCCTCCCTTTCCTTTCTTCTATTTCCCTTTGCTTTACCTCTCTCTTTCCCTTCCTGTCTCCTCCCTTTTCCTTCTTGTCTCCCCACTCCTCTCCCCTCTTCCTGTCTCTTTCTTTGCCCTTCTTGTCTCCCGTCTCTCAATTCTCTCTTGTCTTCACTCTCCCTTCTGTTTCCCCTCTTCCTATCCCCTCTCTCCACTCTCTTGTCTCCTCTCTCCTGCTTCCTCCCTCCCCTTCTCTTTCCCCTCTTCCTGTCTCCCCTCTCCCGCTCCCTCCCTTTCCCGCTCCCTCCCTCTCCCTCTCCCCAGGCAGTGTGGCGCAGCTCTGGCCTGATTGAGGCTGGCAGCGCCCGAAGCCAATAAGTCACGGAGGCAACAGGCGTGAAACACAGGCCGTGGCAGCGGTCGGGGGCGGGTCGGGGCGTGTTGGGGGCGCGTTGGGGGGGATAGGGGAAGCCTGAGGGGGATCCTGGGTTTTGGGGAGAGATTGGAGGGGGGTTAAGAGGGGAGTAGGGGGGTTGGTGGGACGGGCGCGCGTTTGGGAGGGATAGGGGAGGTCTGGAGGGGTCCTGTGGGAGGTTAAGAGGGGTGGTGGGTGGGGTTGGAGAGGAGGATAGGAGAGGTCGAGAAGGAGGTTGGGGGAGGATAAGAGGGGTGGTTTGGGGAGAGTGGGGAGGGAGGAGAGGGAGAAGTTTGGGGCGCGTGAGAGGAACCGGGTTGTGAGCGAAACGGGATGGAGATATTGGAGAGAAAGAAGGGGGGGGGGGTAGGATGAGAGAGAACACGGAGGATGAGAAGGAGATAGGGGATAGGATGGAGAGGAGATGGAGGATGGGAATAAGGAAGAAATAATAAGGGAGAGAAGGAGATGGGGATGAGAGAGAGGAGAACAAGGAGGAAAGGGTGAGGGAAAGGAGGTGGAGGATAAGAGACATGCGAAAGGATTAGGGAGAGAAGGAAATGGGGAGAAGACACTTGGGGAAAAGGGCGAGGGAGAGAAGGAGATGGAGGATGAGACGCGAGGGAAAGGATGAAGGGGCAAGCGGAAAGGGTAATGTATGGAGGATGGATATAGGTGAAGGGGTGCAGCAAAAGAGGCAAAGAGAGGGAGAGAGGGAGAAGGAAGGAGAGGTGGAGAATGCAGAAAGAGAGGCAGGAAATAGGGAAATCCAGTGATTGTTCTGTTAAAAATGTTTGAAGGGGAAAAAAAACAGTAAGACAAATAAGATAAAAGCTCGTAAACCTACAAGGAAAACCAAACAAAAAGTACCAAAAATGAAAAATCAAAACAATACGGGCGAGACAAAAAAGCGAAAACTCATCAATAACGAACAACAACACCAATAAAAGACAGAGACATAACGGCACTAGAGAAAATTGCAAAAGCAAACCAAAAAGAAAAAAAAAAATCCAAATCGACCAAAAAAAAAAAAAAAAAAAAAAAAAAAAAATGGAAAAAAAGGAAACAGAGAAAGCGTAGGGCGCCATGTCCACGATCTTGTGTGTTAGCCTGTACCGCCCTCGGAAGATTTGCTCAGCTGCTACAAAGACGGATATATAGTCACGCTTCTTTGCTTTAGCTTGCGTGTAGCCATTTTTCTTGTGCCTTCGCCCTTCCCTCTCTTCCGTAGGCTAAAGGGGAGGAGGAAATCTAATGCGAAAGAGGGTAGAGAGGTGGAAGAAGAAAGATGGGAGAAGAAAAGGGAGAGAAGGCTGTGTCCGAAAGAGAAAGAGAGGAAGAGAGGAGATACTGGGAAAGGGATAAATATATTTATTTACAAAGAGTGGGGAAGAAACAGGATTCTAACAAGTACTTGTCAAATAATCCAATATGATTTATATACGATAAAGAAATATGATAAATGTGCTCAAAACCGTTGACCGAAGCTACGGTCTCCCGATCTATTATTTTAACAATAGATAAAAAATCATGATACAAGATAATATATTAGCATACTAATAATCAGAATGATGTAATATGAATAATAGTATACTGCTAACAAAAATAGAATAAAAGTAATAGCATAATAATAACAAAGAGAACAAGAATAACAGTATATTAATAAATAAAAAAAAAACTAATAAGAATAACCCAACAGGATTAAGAAAACACACACACCCTAAGACGTACGCAGACGCCCCGCCCTCCCCCAAGACGCAGTGACGAAGATGAAGACGTCTAGTCACTGTTGCGTCATTGCTGGCTCTCGAGTGCAGGCGTCGAGCACAAGGAGGTTCTCGGTCTTGTTCTGATGCGAAGTGAGTTCCTGGAACCATGCTTTCTCTTTCCTTCTTTCTCTTTGTTTATCACTTTCATTTGTTCTGTGTTTATATGATTTTTGTTCTATGTTTTCTTGTTGTGTCTGTCCGATTTTTTTTTTTTTTTTAATTTTGAGGGGGGACTTATTCATTCCTTCTTATCCTTTCTTTATTTATATATCTGTCCTTACTTCTAATCTATTTTTTACTTGTTTTTTAGTTTCTTACCATATTTTCCTCAGTTTTAATTTCTTTCTTTATATATTCATCCGATCACTTTCCTTTTTTTCGCTAACGTAGACTTCTGGTCTCAAAGTGAATAGGCCTAAAGATCTCATAAAAAACGGAGCTGTAAGAAGAAAAAATGGATTTAACAGTATTATGTGGAAAAGAGAAACAGGCAGAAAGAGGAGAGGATGAAAAAAGAGAGAGACAGAGAGATCAGAGAAAGAGGGAGTTAGAAATAGGAGGGAAAAGGAGGAAGAGATGAATATAGAGAAAGAGAAAATACAGGAAGAAGCAGGTTGTATGAAAAAAAGAGCATAAAAGAGACAAGGACATAAACTTTACGATAAAATGGAGGAAAGAAAAACGAAGAAGGAAAAAATACATTAACAGAAAATAACGATACATCCAGAGAAGTGATGGAGGAAAGGAAACATGGAGAGGGGACTGGGTAAGGGGGGGGGGGGGGGCACCCATGTGAGCCGAATCTTGGCACTTGCCGCGAAGACGACTTGACAGCTCGCCTCTTGGCTTGACTCTCGGCTGTTTGTTTAGTCTGCATGACAGCGTGTTTATCTGTCCATCTATAGATAACCGATGTCCTTCTTTTTTATTTTGTCTTCTGTGGCTCTCTCAGTCTTTCTCTCTTTACACACATGCACACAAACGTACGCACATACACTCATACGCACACACACATACAAACACACACACACACACACACACACACCCACACACACACACACACACACACACACATATATATATATATATATATATATATATATATATATATATATATATATATATACATATATATATATATATATACATATATATATCCATATACATATATATATATACATATACATACATATACATATATATATATATATATATATATATATATATATATATATATATATAAAGAAGTAAATGCAAATGTGTGTTTGTGTATGTATATATATGTATATGTATATACATATATACATATATGTATATACAGATATACATATATGTATATACATATATACATACATATATATATTGTATAAATTTATGCACCTTAGGCTGAGAGGAGAATCTAACTCCAAGCTCAGCCAGATAAAATGAGATTTTTTTTAGTTAAAGTTACGAGAAGTCAAGAAAATAAATCCCATCCGTCAAGACACTCATCTTAGTTATAATATATATGTGCGTGTACGGATAGATATACCTATGTATACTGTGTATGTAAATATTTATATGTATCTGTTCATATATATATACATATATACATACATATATACATTTATAGATGTATGTATGTATGTATATGTGTGTGTGTGTAAAAGTATATATATATATATATATATATATATATATATATGTGTGTGTGTGTGTGTGTGTGTGTGTGTGTGTGTGTATGTGTATGTATATGTATATACATATACATATACACATACATATGTGTGTGTGTGTGTGTGTGTGTGTGTGTGCATGTGTACATATATATATATATATATATATATATATATATATATATATATATATGTATATATATACGTATATTTATATATATAAGAATATGTTTATATATATATACGAATATGTTTATATATATATATACATATATATATACATAAACATGTACACACACATACATGTACATATACACACATATACACATACATATACACATACACACACACATATATACACATAAACACGGACACATAAACACAGACACATATATGTATATATATACGTATATTTATATATATAAGAATATGTTTATATATATATATATATACGAATATGTTTATATATATACATATATATATATATACACAAATATGTACACACACATACATGTACATATACACACATATCCACATACATATACACATACACACACACATATATACACATAAACACGGACACATAAACACGGACACATATACACACACACACACTCACACACACACACACCCAAACACACTCACACATATATGTATATGTATATATGCATATATATGTTAATATGTATATATATATATATATATATATATATATATATATATGTGTGTGTGTGTGTGTGTGTTTCACAGTCTAAATGTCACTGTGTCCATATGTGTGCATATATATATATATATATATATATATATATATATATATGTGTGTGTGTGTGTGGGTGTGTGTGTGTATGTGTGTGTATGGATGTGTATATATATGTATGTGTGTATGTGGACACACACATACATGTACATGTGTGCATATATATATATATATATATATATATATATATATATATATATATATATATATATATATATATATATGTATGTATGTATACATGCACACATATGGACACACATATATTCAAACATACATAGACGTTAAAACAAGAGGCAGAGAAGAGAAAGAACAAATATAAGAAAAATACAGCGTCAAAAATATTGCAGTGCGTTCTACGAACCCGAAAATGACGAAGCGGCAACTCACGTCTCCAAGATCTTGATAAAAATACCTTTATGTTGATAATGTTGCTCGTATACCATTGCAGCATGACACAGTCACAGTAAAAGTATACTGTTGCTATACAAATAATACGAATTTGTCTGCTTTCTCGTTACAAAACCCATATGTTGTGATAGGATAACTCCAACAATATTATTCCGTATATTTATCTTTTTCTCTCCCTCCCTCCCTCTCCCTCTCTCTCTCTCTCTCTCTCTCTCTCTCTCTCTCTCTCTCTCTCTCTCTCATATTTCTGAACAAAGGATTTCACTGTAATGTTCATGCACACCCCATATCACGTTGGAACATTGGTGAAGATGATAATGATGAAGAGAAAACAAAAAGGAAGTTGTTTTCCAAATAAAAATCCGGTCTAATCAGAACTGGAAATAAAAGACCTCTGTATTGTCTACAATAGCCAGACAGCATCCACATACCGGAAGACTTAGCAGAAGGACTCGGTTGCTATGAGACTGTGAATGAGATACAGATGTTATGGGAATATGAAGGAAGTTCAGTAGTTAAATTTTTTTTCTTTGTTATTTTTTTTTTCTTTCTTTCTTTTCAACAAGGACTTGGTACCATGTTCTGATAAATGTGGCCTTAGAGTAAAGCGAAATTTCTAACAATTTGATAAGAAGTTTGGATAATAACCATACCGTTAAGTGATTTAACACAGGTATACCACGAATGTAATTTGAAAGGTCATTTTAATGCTGAAATTGTATGATCTCAAATAATTATGAAGTCATTTATACAACTATATAGACAATACAATTGAATACATGTATAATGTATAAGGATACCGGCAGTTAATGGGAGTGCTTAAGGCAAGTGACCAAGAAGTTGATGTAATGCTATGCCAGATTCTCAGACGTATGCTTGCTAAACCCACTCCAAACCCAACTGCAAGATGAAAATTATATATGTTACGAATATATTAAGTGAAATCAAATTAAAGCCGTTTGGTCTATAATTTTTCTGTTTTCTTTGTGTAATGGGTAGTTTATGGAATTACTTCTAGAATATTGTTGTTGTTTTTTAATTCATTGTCCTTACTGACGCTTTTATGATAATTATCATTGACATTAATTATATTATCATAAGTGATTGCTCAGTCATATCATTTTGGAGATTTTACCATTGTTATTAGTATTATTACCGTCGTTATTCCCATGATGATGATCATCATCATCACTATTATAATTGACAAAAACGACAATCATGATCATAGTAATAACGCCATAATAATGGTAACAGTGATGCGAATAGTCATTGCAATAATATGGATGATAATACCATTAATTATGACAATGATGGTGAAATGACAAACACGTAACAATAGCAAAATTATACATGACTACAATAAGATAATATAAAAAAAATGGAATAGAAAAAAGGGAAAGCAATGGACAGAATGGAATTAAACAGAATATCCAGTCGAAAGAGAGGAAAAGGGCAAAACAGAGAAAGAGAACCAAAGACAGACAAAAAGAGAGAAATACAGAGACAGAGAACAATAAGCCAAGAAAAGGAACCAGAAAGAGATAAAGAAACAAAGCGAGAGAGAAAAAGAATGAAAGGGAGAGAGAAAGAAAACAAGCGAGAGAGAATAAGAATGAGAGGGAGAGAGAAAGAAAACAAGCGAGAGAGAATAAGAATGAGAGAAAGAGAGAGAAAACAAGCGAGAGAGAGGGGAAAAAGAGGGAAAGAGATAGAGAAATAAACATAGAGAGAGAGAGAAAGAGAACGAGAGAGAAAGAGTTCCCGCGGGTAGATAGATCAATGGCTGGCCGTAAAGCTGGAAAACTGGGGAGACCCGAAGGCAGGCTGGTTGGCTGGCATTCTGGCTGGCTGGCTGGCTGGCGGTCGGGTACAACTGGCACAGTACAATACAGAACGAGACACAGCACAGCACGCCTTATCAAGAGGGGGTTTCCAGCCACACTCTCCCCGGACCAACGGAGGCTTGAACACCTTCCCCCCGACGCTTTTGTCCCGCGTCGCCCTGCCGTGGCAACTCCAGCTAATTCTTTTCCACGTCGACGGAGACAGGGATGAGTCCAGACCGCTCCGGGTATGCGCGGCTGAGCAGGAGGATGGGGGCGGGGGAGGGAAAGGGAGGTGGAAGGGAAGAAAGAAGAAGGAGGGAGCGAGGGTGAATGAGGGAGGGAGGAGAGGGAGAAAAGATAATCAGGGAGGGAGGGGAGAAAGATAATCAGGGAGGAAGGGGAGACAGGGAGAAAAGGAAGGTGGAGAGGGTGAGGGAATAACCAGGGAGGAGGGAGAGAAAGAAAGGGTGGGGTTGAGGGAGAAGGGTGGGGTTGAGGAACTGGAGGGAGAGAGAGAAAACGGGAGGGGGGAGGGAGAGGAAATATTCAGGGAGGAAGAATAGAGAAAGGAAGTGGAGGAAAGAAAGAAATACAGAGAGGAAGGGAGACTGAATGAGGAAGGAAAAAAGATCGAGAAGTGAAGTGAAATATTTGTTATATCTGAAAGGACAAGTATAAATATGAACATGTATGACAATCATCAAGATTAATAC
>NC_061857.1:25443745-25461245 GCF_019202785.1 Penaeus chinensis
TGTTACAAATGCCGATGCAAGACAAGGGGAATGGACTGACGAATATTTAAGATTTAAAAGATTTCTGAAAATATGTTGAATGTGATACGTACTAGAAAAGCAATATCTATATATGATTGCAATGTGTGTCGCGTGTCTATGTGTCACTGTGTCTGCATCCTTATATGAACATATATAGATGTATATGTACAGTACGTATCATAATGCTTCTCTTCAAAATAAATTTTTAAAATGTGACCCAAAAATGTTTCTACAATTTCGCTTTAAAATAGTCTAGTGGTCTAATTCTTACAGAGCTTATACATAATTGTTTTTAAAAACACAATAAAAACAATTATGATATTGGCAATAATGATAATGGCAGTGATACCTACAACTGATAGTGATGATGATTAGTAGCAATACGAACAGAAACAACGACCCGCAAACGAGAACCAAAAACAAACTTCAAAATTATTTATTTTAACTTGCTTTTCTCCCGCCCAGGCCTCGCTTTCGCACGAGACGTCCCAATATCACGACGTCATCCAGGCCAACTTCCGTGACTCTTACCAGAACCTCACCTACAAAACGACTGCTTTGCTCACCTGGGCGTCGACTTACTGCCCCTCCACACCCATCGTCCTAAAAATCGACGATGATGTGATACCCAATCCCATAGCCTTGCAAAAATGGCTCATCAACTTCCTCGAATCGAATCCCCATCCTAGTGAAATCCTGGGGAAGGAAAGGTGCTGTGATCCTGTGCTTCGTTCGGGAAAGTGGGGTGTCTCGAATGAGGATTATCCTGGGAATTCTTATCCTCCATACGTGGCTGGTCCTTCTTATATGGTGCCGATGCCCGTTGTGTCTGCGCTGCTACACGCTGTTAGGAGGACGCAGTGAGTATCATTTAAGAAGTAAATACTTCCTTTTTTATTCATGTACTAATTAATTTAATACCCCTAAGTTTGGTACATTTTTAAGTCAAGACGACGCATTAACTTTTTCCTGTCTTTCATACGTGTTTTATAGTCGTTACCATTAGAACAATTGAGAAGTTTAATTTTTTGTATGGATTGTTTTTCTTTTTCTTATATTAATCGAAAATATTCATCTCTTTAGAACCAAAATTAGGATGGTATCGTTGAAAATTATCTGAAACAAGATGCATCTATTATACAAGAAATTACCCAAAATGTATATATTTATATGTTATATAAGAACTGAATTTCTGTTCCCTATATTATAAGACTGCCAGAATACATATTACTACGTAACTTTAATTGTTACTAAGCTAAGAAGTCTTCCGATATATTCCTCATTCATGATGTATCAGTGTATCAATGCTTTAAAAAAATATTGGGACAATACTTTAAAATTTCATTTTTTTGCAAGTTGACCGTGGAGACCATACCCGAAGAGTTTATTTCCAACAGAAACATCTATCATTTCCAATCGATGTACATAAAATTCAGACCAATCCAAAGCCAACCTAGCCACCTGAATATTGCCTAAGCTAACCCAAAGTAATATAACGTAGCTTAATCCAATTAAACCAAGCCAAACCTGACGTGGCCTAACCTAACTTTACCTAATGTGATCTAACCTAACCTGGTTTAGCCTAATCCTGCCAAATCAAAGCAAAATTAATGTTACCTCGGTTTACCTGCCATTTTTTTTAAATTACTCGTTACATGATAGTGATATTACACACCACAAGGTGATAGTTTTCTTTTTCATGAAAAGTGACAAATTTACATTGTCACTTTACATATTATTATTATTGAGCAGAATTTATCTGGCATAGAGCATTGGTACTTGCCTGTTGCGTTATGGTAACTACTAAATACAGAGGATCTACAATACACATGAAGTTATAATTCAGTGACATCATTTCAACGTGTAGGACGGCATTCAACTGACACAGATTAGTAACATTTGCTTGTTATGTAAAAGGATTACCACTTTTGACACTACAGGAGGTCGCTTCATATAACGAAGTCAAGCCACTGCAGGATAATTGTATTTGAGGCATAGCCGTATTTGTTTAGGTAAAGGAAGGGATAAATCAACTACAGGGTTTGGTGTCTGGTTAGCTCAGTGTTAGCATACATACATCCCACTGAATGGCCTGTGCAAGGCTTGAAAGTTTCTACCATTGCGATCAGTAGGGTTGTGGTTTGGTAACTATTCACAAAGATCCAAAGTTGACTTAGATCTTACATGGCGGTGTAGTGCAACTTCATTTTGTCGCTTATCAGTGACCCTTAAACCTTGCATCGGAATGTTAGTCCAACATTTAGATATTAGAGTGCCGATGTAGTTTGCTATCTACTTCGACATGAAAATTACGCATTTCTACTACATGATTACGCTATTTGGTTTTCTTTATTTTACAGTAAATTCAGGATTTCATTATTCAGTCAAGTTTGAATTATTTGTCATTAATAGATTAGATATCTTGTGTGTTTATGAAATGTCAAGGAGCATATATACTGCCGCAGGATAGTGCTTAACTGATTTAGGAAAGGGTTATTTGCTTGGTGTGTGCCATATCATTTTTCTGTTCTGTAATTAATTCTATAAAACAGACTGTTGCAAACTCCTGGCAGGTATCACTACCACATCGGGCATTTATCTTGCTAAACTATAAGCAGTGTCACAACAGTGTTACTTCGATGGCATAGCGAAATGGTATTTGCTTTTCTCGGGATAGAAAGGTATTATATCACAATTCAGCATAGAGGTGTTCTGTGATTAATTTTATATAACTGACTGTTGCAAACTCCTGGAAGGTATCATTACCACATTGGGCATTTATCTTGCTAAACTATAAGCAGTGCCACAACAGTGTTACTTCGGTGGCATAGCGAAATAGTATTTGCTTTTCTCGGGATAGAAAGGTATCATCATATTGCAATTTAGCATAGAGGTGTGATAAGTATTTCCCAGCGGAGGAATTTCCAGAAGAATGTACGTGGAAGGATTAGTTTACATGTGTCGTAGGGTGGTATTTATCTAGCACAGAAGACTAATACTCTTGTGTCACGTAATGATAACATTTCTTACCATGTTACAGTTGTTTTCTTGTAGCAGGGAGGTTCATTGTGTGTCTAATGGGGTAATAAAATTAATTTAACTTACTTATGAAAGCATAGATATATTTATACCTGAAAAGCATTTACTGTTAGATCAAGTTGGCATAATCAAGACAATGTTACAATGTTTTTATGTAACAAAATAATGATACATACAGACATATGAAGTGCACATATTGCTTAAGCATGCCAGTGCATTATATTTGTGTTACATAAAGATAACGGATGGTAATCATCTGGTACATGTGATGGTTCCACCGTTTATTACTTTAGGTATATACTTTCCATCGTAAATTAACATGACAGTGTTACTTATCTGGCACAGGAAATTGCTAGGCGCATTAAACGTGATGGTTGGTAGAAAGGAGATTGTTACGCGGAAACGAATTAGCCTGTATGTGATTATAACATTCCTGAGAAGTTACCTAATAGTGATACTTATCTGGCACAGGAAATGGAGTTTGTTTCTAACGTGACAACGGCCAAATTAGGCCAAAACTCAATACATAAAATTGTTCCTTTAATTTTCACTAACTACTCAATCAGGAAACTATTGCCTTAAGCATAATTTTCTACACTGAGCAGTATTCCCTTACGGAAATGGAAGGTGGTGTGTGTAGACTGAAAATGTGATATTCAGCTTAAATAACGTAGAAGTAATGTATTGACACATAATTCAAATGTCATATAGATCTAGCACAGGAAATTCGTATTTCCCCTGCAGTGGTACTTTTTCCGTTCATGGAATCTGTAGTTAGTGCGATATAACAAATTCATTAATGGTACTTAACTGGCACAGGAAAGTTATATTCCTCTATGAAATAACATGTAAGTGAGAACTGGATTTTTGCTGGGGTTAAAGTCCAGGTGAAAAATATCTGGTCATTTTTTCGGATCATCCCGTGGATTATTCTACGAATATGGCTCCACCGTGATATCATAAGTTGGTACTTACCTGGCACAGGAACGTGGAACAAATAACCAAGCACTTGTGGATTCACTAATTCACCTATATAGAAATTGTGCGGTGTTTCGTAACTTGCACAAAAGAAATATGATACAAGATGCTTATACCCCTTCTTACTTGAGGATAATAGCCTCATTTTATTCATATATATACAGAATATATAAATACACACTTCCATTATGTACATACATATTGTATATGTACATAGATATAGATGCAAGTGCATAAAGATCATAAGGTGATACTTTTCTGGTACAAGAAAGTGTTGCTTGTCGAGTACATGGAACCACGTGGCATTTATGACTTAAAGGTAGATATCATAGAATGTGGATTCACTAATCTATACAAACGGTGAATTCCTATTTACCTGGCACAGGGACACTATAATACCACGCAGTGTCAACATTCCCTGCTGCATGGAGATGATTGCCTCTCTCTCACTTTATAAGTGTGTATGTGCACAATTGTGCAGTGGTACTTAAAAGACAGAGGAAAAATATGATATGAGATGCCAATATTCCTTCTCACTTAAAGATATTAGCCTATTGTTTTAATATATATAAGTGTATATATACTCAAAATATGTTTATAATTGTATAAATACTGTATATGTACATGGATACTTATATGTATATATTCACTTATTTACATATATATATTCACTCATATAGATAGATAGATACATGTTTGTATTAACATATGTTCTTAAAGATCATAAAGTAGTACTTACCTGGCACATGAAAGTGGAACCAATAACCAAATACTTGTGTGATATTAAGGTAAAATTGTAGATTCACTAATTCATCTATATAAAAAAAAAATAATAATAATAAAAATGTAGTGTTTTTAACTGGCACAGATTGACTACTTATAATTATCTACCACGTTAACAGCTAAGGTGTGGCGCAGGATAAATATAATGAGACAAAATGTGTGCTTTTACTTGGGTAAATATTTATATATATATTCACTTATAAAAATATACTAACATACATGTGGTTAGATCGATAAGGTAGTACTCCCTTGGCACAGCAAAATGGAACCGATAAGCAAGCACTTGTGTGACAGTAAGGTTTCAGCGTACCTTGTAATAGTGGATTCACTAATTCACCTATATAAAAATTGTGCAGTGTTTTTTAACTGGCACATGAAAAACAAAATAATACAAGATGGTAATATACCTTCTCAATTAAAGAGAATATCCTCACTTTATTTATATATATAGATTTTTTTTTTTCCATCACGTATAGACTTATATAAGTATTGTATATGTACGTGGATATACATGTAAGTGCTTACATGGCACAGGAAAGTGTTGCCTGTCGATTACATGAAGCCACGTGACATTTCTCTTTAAGATAGATAAATAAAAAAGTGGATTCAGTAATATATCTAGACATGATGAATTCCTACTTACCTGGCACAGGAAGACTATAACACCACGCCATGTCATCATTCCCTATATAAGTGTGCATGTGTACATATGTGCTTACACATACATATATACACATATAAGGTATGAATGTAATGTTTGCATATATATATATATATACATAATATATATCATGATCATTGGGGAGTTGACGCAGACGGAGGCGAATAGTCGCATCCACCCTTCATTTCCACCTATGAGGGTCTTTCATAGCGAACCACCAGGTAGGGGCTCGGTCCATCTCTAGCTCTTCACGATAGGTTTGATCGATTTGCTCAAGCCATGACTTCCTGGGTTGCCCCACAGGCCTCCTCTACCCCGGGTTGTCTCAAAAAACATGGTGGGCAGGATCATCCTGTAGGAAACAAGCTAAGTAGCCGTATAGCCTATCCTTATATACATATGCATATATCAAATGTGTGTATGCACGTTCATAGGAAGTCATATACTAGTGCTTAGACATTGTATGACGCTACTTACCTGCCACAGGAAAGTGGAACCAATAAGCAAGCACTTTTGTGATAGTAAGGTCTCAAGATACCTTTAAATATCACCTGTATAAAAATTGTGCAGTGGTACTTAAAAGGTACCGGAGAAATATAAGTTATGTTAATATTCCTTCTCACTTGAAGATTATAGCCTCACTTTCTTTATTTATATATATATAGAGAGAGAGAGTGAGAATGTGTTTATACTTGTATAAATATGTATATGTACATGGATACTTATACATATATATTCACTTATATAAATATATATATATGTTTGTATAGCTATAGAAATGATGAATTCCTACTTACCTGGCATAGGAAGACTATAACACTACGCCATGTCAACATTCCCTGCTGCATGGAGATGATCGCCTCTTTCTCACTATATAAGTGTGTATGTGCACATATGTGTTTACACATACAAATATACACATATAGGGTGTGTATGTATGTATGCGTATATAAATATACATATATGTGTATCATCATCACTGGGGAGTTAACGACGACGCGGGTGAATTGTCGCATCCACCTATGAGAATTTTTCATGGCGAGCCGCCAGGTAGGGGCTACTTACCTGGCACAGGAAAGTAGAATAAGCAAGCACTTGTGTGATATTGAGGTTTCAATATACTTTTTAATATCACCTATAAAAAGATTGTGCAGTGGTACTTAAAAGGTATAGTAGAAATAAAAGTGATGCAAATATCCTTTCACACTTGAATATAATAGTCTCACTTTCTTTCTTTATATATATATACAGAGTATATGTTTATACTTGTGAAAATATGGATACTTATATATATATTCACTTATATGAATATAGATAGATATAGATATGATGAATTCCTACTTACCTGGCATAGGAACACTATAACACCACGCCATGATATTGAGGGTTCAATATAGGGTGTGCATGTAATGTATGCATATATATATATATATATGCACATATATATGCATTGGGGAGTTAACGCCGACTGGGACGAATAGTCGCATCCACCCTTCCTTTCCACCTATGAGGGTCTCATGACAAGCCGCTAGGTAGAGGCTCGGCCCATCTCTAGCTCTTCACGATAAGTTTGATCGATATGCTCAAGGCATGACTTCCTGGGTTGCCCCACAAGCCTCCAGCACCCTGGGTTGTCTCGAACAAAGACAATATGGTGGATAGGATCATCCTGTGGGAAACGAGCAAGGTAGTCGTATAGCCTGAGAATCCTTAAATACAGATGCATATATTAAATGTGTATGCACGTTCATAAGAAGTCCTATACTAATGCTTAGATATTGTTTGACGCTACTTACCTGCCACAGGAAAGTGGAACCAATAATCAAGCACTTGTGTGATATTAAGGTTTCCAGATACCTTTTTATATCACCTATATGAAAATCATGCTGTAGTATTTAAAAGGTACAGGATAAATATAGTTGATGCTAATATCCTTTCTCACGTGAAGATTATAGCCTAACTCATATATATATATATACATAGATATATGTTTGTATATCTATAGAAATTATGAATTCCTACTTACCTGGCATAGGAAAACTATAACACCACACCATGTCAGTATTCCCTGCTGCATAGAGATGATCGCCTCTCTCTCACTATATAGGTGTGTATGTGCACATATGTGCTTACACATTATATACACACATATAGTGTGCATGTATGTATGCACATATATAAATATATCATCTTTGGAAAGTTCACGCCGACGGGGGCAAATAGTCGCATCCACCTTTCATTTCCACCTATGAGGTAGGGGCTCGGCCCATCTCTAGCTCTTCATGATAGATTTGATCGATCTGCTAAAGCCACGACTTCCTGGGTTGTCCCAAAGGCCTCCTCCACCCTGAGTTGTCTCGAACAAACACAACATGGTGGGTATGATCATCCTGTGGGAAACGAGCAAGGTAGCCGTATAGCCTGAGAATCCTTAAATACATATGCATATATTAAATGTGTGTATGCACGTTCATAAGAAGTTATATACTAGTGCTTAGACATTGTATGACGCTACTTACCTGGCACAGGAAAGTGGAACAAATAAGCAAGCACTTGTATGATAGTAAGGTTTCAGGATAACTTTTTCTATCACCTATATAAAAACTGTGCAGTGGTACTTAAAAGGTACAGGGGAAGTGATGCTGATATCCTTTCTCACTTGAAGATAAGTCTCATTTTCTTTCTTTATATTCATACTGAGTATATATATTTATACTTGTGTAAATATTGTACATGTACATGGATATTTATATATATATATTTTTTTTTTACTTAAATATATATATAGATATATAGAGAGATAAATATAGATAGATATGTCTTTATATCTATAGAAAGGGTGAATTCTTACTTACCTGGCATAGGAAGACTATAACACTACGCCATATCAGCATTCCCTGCTGCATGGAGATGATCGCCTCTCTCTCACTATACAAGTGTGTATGTGCTTGCACATACATATATACATATACATATAGGGTGCATGTAATGTATGTATATATATATGCATATATATCATCATTGGGGAGTTAACGTAGACGGGGGTGAACAGTCGCATCCACCCTTCATTTCCATCTATGAGGATCTCATTGCGAGACACCAGGAAGGAGCTCGCCCCATATCTATCTCTTCACGATAAGTTTAATCGATCTGTTCAAGCCATGACTTTCTGGGTTGTCCCAAAGGCATCCTCCACCCTGGGTTGTCTCGAACAAAGACAACATGGTGGGTAGGATCATCCTGTGGGGAACGAACAAGGTAGTCGTATAACCTGAGATTCCTTAAATACAGATGCATATATTAAATGTGTATGCACGTTCATAAGTTATATACTAGTGCTTAGACATTGTATGACGCTACTTACCTGGCACAGGAAAGTGGAACCAATAAGCAAGCACTTGTGTGATAGTAAGGTTTCAGGATAACTTTTTCTATCACCTATATAAAAACTGTGCAGTCTCACTTGAAGATAAGTCTCATTTTCTATCTTTATATTTATACTGAGTATATATATATATTTATACTTGTGTAAATATTGTACATATACATGGATATTCATATATATATATATTTTTTTTTTACTTAAATATATAAATAGATATATAGAGATAAATATAGGTTGATATATGTTTGTATATCTATAGAAAGGGTGAATTCCTACTTACCTGGCATAGGAAGACTATAACACTACGCCATATCAGCATTCCCTGCTGCATGGAGATGATCGCCTCTCTCTCACTATACAAGTGTGTATGTGCACGTATGTGCTTGCACATACATATATACATATACATATAGGGTGCATGTAATGTATGTATATATATGCATATATATCATCATTGGGGAGTTAACGTAGACGGGGGTGAATAGTCGCATCCACCCTTCATTTCCATCTATGAGGATCTCATTGCGAGACGCCAGGAAGGAGCTCGCCCCATATCTATCTCTTCACGATAAGTTTAATCGATCTGTTCAAGCCATGCCCAAAGGCATCCTCCACCCTGGGTTGTCTCGAACAAACACAACATGGTGGGTAGGATCATCCTGTGGGGAACGAACAAGGTAGTCGTATAACCTGAGATTCCTTAAATACAGATGCATATATTAAATGTGTATGCACGTTCATAAGTTATATACTAGTGCTTAGACATTGTATGACGCTACTTACCTGGCACAGGAAAGTGGAACCAATAAGCAAGCACTTGTGTGATAGTAAGGTTTCAGGATAACTTTTTCTATCACCTATATAAAAACTGTGCAGTCTCACTTGAAGATAAGTCTCATTTTCTATCTTTATATTTATACTGAGTATATATATATATTTATACTTGTGTAAATATTGTACATATACATGGATATTCATATATATATATATTTTTTTTTTACTTAAATATATAGATAATATATAGAGATAAATATAGATAGATCTATGTTTGTATATCTATAGAAAGGATGAATTCCTACTTACCTGGCATAGGAAGACTATATCACTACGCTATGTCAACATTCCCTTGCTGCATGGAGATGGTCGCCTCTCTCTCACTATACAAGTGTGTATGTGCTTGCACATACACACACATATATATATATATATACATATAGGGTGCATGTAATGTATGTGTATTTATATGCATATATATCATCATTGGGGAGTTAACGTAGACGGGGGCGAATAGTCGCATCCACCCTTCATTTCCATCTATGAGGATCTCATTGCGAGATGCCAGGTAGGAGCTCTTCCCATATCTATGTCTTCACGATAAGTTTGATCGATCTGTTCAAGCCATGACTTCCTGGGTTGTCCCAAAGGCATCCTCAACCCTGGGTTGTCTCGAACAAAGACAACATGGTGGGTAGGATCATCCTCTGGGAAACGAACAAGGTAGTCGTATAACCTGAGATTCCTTAAATACAGATGCATATATTAAATGTGTGTATGCACGTTCATAAGAAATCATATACTAGTGTTTAGACATTGTATGATGCTACTTACCTGGCACAGGAAAGTGGAACCAATAAGCAAGCACTTTTGTGATAGTAAAGTTTCAAGATACCTTTTCATATTACCTATATAAAAATTGAAAGTTACGGTAGAAATATAAGTGATGCTAATATCCCTCCTACTTGAAGATAACAGTCTTTCTTTCTTTATATATATAGAGAGAGTATATATATGTATGTGTAAATATTGGACATGTACATGGATATACATATAATTTCACTTATATAGATATATATAAATATATATTTGCTTATATATAGAAAAAAAAATCCTACTTTCCTGGCATAGGAACACTATAACACCTCGCCAAATCATTTCCTGCTGTATGGAGATGATCGCCTCTCTCTCACTATATAAGTGTGTATGTGCACATATGTGCTTACACACATATATATACATATAGGGTGTGCATGTATGTATGCATGTATATAGAAAATATATATATATATTATCATCACTGGAGAGATACCGCCGACGGGGGCCATTAGTTACATCCGCCTTTCATTTTCACCAACAACGGTCTCCCATGGCGAGCCACCAGGTAGGGGCTCGGCCTATCTAAATCTCTTCACGATATTGATCGATGTACTCAAGCCACGACTTCCTGGGTTATCCCACAGGCCTCCTCCACCCTGGGTTGTCTCGAACAAAGACAACATGATGGGTAGGATCAACCTGTAGAAACCAAGCAAGGTAGCCGTATAGCCTGAGAAACCTTAAATACATATGCATATATTAAATGTGTTTATTCATGTTCATAAGAATTGCAGTGGTACTTAAAAGGTACAGGAGAAATTGAAGATAATAGTCTTTCTTTCTTTATATATATATATATTTATACCTGTGTGAATATTGTATATGTACGTGTATACTCATATATGTTTTCACTTATATATAGATAGATATATGTTTGAATATTTATAGAAATGATGAATTCCTACTTACCTGGCACAGGAAGACTATAACACCACGCAATGTCAACATTCCCTGAAGCATGAAGATGATGTGTGCTTACACACATATACACATATAGGGTATGCATGTATGTGTGCATATATATACATAATATATGAAACATCATTGGGGAGTTAACGCAGACGGGGGCGAATGGTCGTATCCACCCTTCATTTCCATCTATGAGGGTCTCTCATGGCGAGCCGCCAGGTAGGGTCTCGGCCTATCTCTAGCTCTTCACGAAATGTTTGATCGATCTGCTCAAGCCACGACTTCCTAGGTTATCCCACAGGCATCCTCCCTGGGTTGTCTCGAGCAAAGACAACATGATGGGTAGGATCACCCTGTGGGAAACAAGCAAGGTAGCGATATAGCCTGAGAATCCTTATATATGCATATATTAAACGTGTGTATGCACGTTCATAAGAAGTCATACACTAGAGCTTAGACATTGTATGACGCTACTCTACCTAGGACAGGAAAGTAGCAAGCAATTGTGTTTTATTAAGGTTTCAAGATACCTATTTATATCACCTATATAAAATTGTGCAGTGGTACATAAAAGGTACCGGAAAATATAGGTGATACTAATATACTAATAATCCCTTCTCACTTGAAGATAATAGTCTAACTTTCATTCTTAATATATAGAGAGTATATACATGTTTATACTTGTGTAAATGTTGTATATGTACATAGATACTTATATACATATACACTTTCACTTTTATTAATATAGATAGATATGTTTGTATCAACATACATGCACTTTAAGATCGTGAGGTGGTACTTACCTGATACAGGAAAGTGGAACAATAACTAAGCACTTGTGTGACATTAAGGTTTCAATGTACCTTGAAAAAGTGATTTCACTAATTCACATATATATTAATTGTACAGTGGTTCTTAACTAGCAAATGAGAAATAATACAAGATGATACAAGATGCTAATATCCCTTCTCACTTAAAAATATTAGACTCACTTTATATATATATATGCATATATTACCATTATACATGTACATGGAAGTGCTTAAAGATCATAAGATGGTACTTATCTGACACAAGAGTGTTGTCTGGTGATTACATGGAACCACGTGGGCTTTATGTCTTAAAGGTAGATATAAAAACGTGGATTCACTAATCTATTTATAGAAATGATAAATTCCTATATACCTGGCACAGGAAGACTATAACACCAAGCCATGTCAACATGATCGCCTCCCTATCTCATTAAGTGTGTATGTGCACATATATGCTTACACATACACATATACACACATTAGGTGTGTATGTATGCATATATATATATTTAATCATCATTGAGAGCTAACGCCGACGGGGGCGCATATCCGCGTCCACCCTTCGTTTCCACCTACAAGGGTCTCCCATGGCGAGCCGCCAGGTAGGGGCTCGGCACATCTCTACTTTTCACGATAGGTTTGATCGATCTGCCCAAGCCATGACTTCCTGGGTCGACCCACAGGCCTCCTCCACTCAGGGTTGTCTCGAACAAAGACTGTAGGGAGGGTCATCCTGTGAGAAGCGAGCAAGGTAGCCATATAGCCTGAATATCCTAAAATACATACACATATATACAAATAGATTTATACATATATTAAATGTGTATGTACGTTCATAAGGAATTATATACCAGTGCTTTGACACTGTACGACGCTACTTACCTGGCACAGGAACGTGGAACCAATAAGCAAGCACTTGTGTGACATTAAAGTTTCAAGGTACCTTGGAATATTGGATTCAATAATTCACACACACACACACATATATATATGTGTGTGTGTGCAGTGGTTCTTAAAAGGCACAGGAGAAATATATGAGACGGTTATACCCCTGACCATAGCCTCACCTTCTTTCTTTACATATATACTTAAATATATATTTCCATTATGTTTATACTTAAATATTGTATATGTACATGGATGTACATACGTGGCATTTATGACTTAAATGTAAATATCATAATAATTAATTAACCTCTACATAAATGATGGATTGCTACATGCCACATCAACATTCCTTGCTGCATGAAGATAATCACCTCTCTATAACTATACAAGTGTGTATGTGCACATATATGCATGCACATACAGATTGTGCATGTACGTATGTGTACATATAAATATATTATGTATCCTTAAATATATACATTATACACACCTACATATTAAATATATGTATGCTCGTTCATAAAGTCATATAAGTGCTTAGACATTGCATGATGGTACTCACCTGGCACAGGAAAGCGGAATCAATAACCAAGCAATTGTGTGACATTGAGCTTTCAAGGTATCTTGAAGTAGTGGATTCACTAATTCACCTATATAATAATGTGCATTGGTACTCAATTGGCACAGGAGATATATAATGATCAAGATGTCAATTTCTCTTCTCATTTGAAGATAATACCCTCTTTTTATATATGTGTGTGTGTGACTTAAAGGTAGATATAATAAAGCAGATTCACTACTCTATCTTTAGAGATGATGGGTTGCTACTTACCTGACACAGGAATGCTATAACACATGTCAATCCTTCTTTCTGCATGAAGATAATCTCTCTCTCTCACTATATAAGTGAATGTGCACCTATATTCATGCATATATATATGTGTATATATATATCTTCCTTAAATACATAAATATATGTACAAATACATATCCATATTTATACATGCATATATAATATACACACACACTTGTGTGTGTGTGTATATATATGTATGTACTTGTGTGTATATATGTAAATGCGTTTGTATACGTATATATGTGTGTGTATACATATATAGATATGTGTATAATATATATACATATATATTTTATATATATATATATAATGGGCATCGATTGTCTAAAACTGTACTGATACGCTGATACATGAAAATTGGCTAAAGCGATTCCGATGCATCCATTCTTCGTAGATAAAGCGATACCAAGACAAAAAAAGAAAAAAAATAATGTGTCGACGATACTTTACTTAAAGAGAATATCCAAACTGACATGTAAATAACTGATTTGGATGTTTGATGCAACGCAAACAACACTAGCAGCATTAAAAGCGTATATGCGTGGATATTTTGATGTATAGATAACTTTTATAACATAAAGAGAGAGAGAGATAGGGATAATAATATCGATGACAATTTAGTGCCACTTTAGTTAATTCCAATTTTAATATACTTGGGATCGGAATGATAGGAACATATTTCATAATTTGGCAACGAAGGACTAGTAATTCTACACAATAGTTAGATTTTCTATACAGCATCTTAATCCTACACTTTGAAAGTATATATAGGCCTATATTACAAATAGGAAATCGTTCCTAAGCATTCCAAAACAGATTTGTCAAAGTGAGTGCTTAAGTAACATCAACATCCAGCGTACAATTGACGGCATATATTTGGATTTGATGTAAACGGTCTTGCGTTGTACTGTACATAATGGAAAGGAAATTCAAGTGTATTTTTGCCGAAAATAACTGCTATATTGCAACCTGCACAAAGTTTGAAAATGTTAATTTTATAATTCCTTTTAATTTCAAATTGGTCATGCAAATGTTTCAACATATTTTTCGATACATTTTGAGAAAAACACCCTAATTACCGATAAAACGATACAGTTATTGAACAGATACGACGATACTGTTACCAGAACTAAAACATTGACCCATCTCTCTCTCTCTATATATATATATGTATATACACACGTTTGTGTACGTATACATATATATACGCATGGACACACACAATATATATATATATATGTATACATACTTGTTTATTTATTCATATATAATAATAATAATTAAATATATATATTTATATGAGTGTATGCGCGTCCAAAGGAATTATCAGCCCGTATGTATTATATGTACAGTGTTTTATGCCGGCGATTAGTTTGATTAGTCCTCATATATATATATATATATATATATATATATATATATATTTGTGTGTGTGTGTGTACTTGTATGTATATATAGATGAATTAATATACACGCACATATATAACTCTGTGTGTGTGTTTGAATACCTACATGCAATGAGGCTCAAGTATTTGTCTTTTAACTTGTCTTAAAATTAATCTAATCCATTTTATTTCAGCCAAGTCTAAAGTACCCTCATACTAACCTAACCGAATCAACTGAATCTATCTTAACGTAACCTAAAGAAAATCTAACCTAACCCATGCTAAATTAACCTAGCACAACCACATCCAGTATACCTTAACTTAGCATAAGCTAAACATACCCGATCTAACCTATCTTAGTATACCCTAACCCTGCCTCCTAACCTACCCCACCTAACCTTATTGAACCCAACCAAAGTTAACCTGATCTGATCTAACTTAACCCAACTTAACCGAATCCGACCCAGCCCAACCAAGGATTGGGGTCACTGGGGTCAATCCTCTTTTATGATATTATGATACATCATATCGGGTTTTCGGAATATCATTCCAGGGAACTATAAAAAATAACCTGGTCTACATTAGGGAAAACAATAGGGCTGCTTATCGGCTATATTAAACAATACCCATAAATAAAGCAATAGATTGATAACTGATTTTTAAAAAGCATTCTTATACCTGCAGATTTTTATTTTTGGAAGACGTTTATACAACCGGACTCGCCGCCAAGAAAGGAAGCATCTCTCACTACAACATATTCACTCTTACGAACTCCCTACCCAATAAAATTGACGTACTCTGGTGCTCGGGAGCAAGAGTATTTCAAGTACGTAGCTAAAAGCTGAATTTTAATATGTGCTTGGTGAGACTGCTAGAAAGGAAAGGAAATAATGAAATTCATAACGCTTTGCCAAAATGAAACGGAAATTCAACTTTACGAAGTATTTCCTTCCGTTCTGTGATTATTTTAATTTTCCTTGCGATCTGTATGTTGTCTACATGTTTGTGTGTGTGTGTGAGAGAGAGAGAGAAACGTGTTCATCGAAATGTATTCACTCTCTCTGTATGTGTGTGTGTGTGTGTGTGTGTAAAATATATGAATGTTAACCTAACGCAAACTTAATTACTATATTTTTACAGGAGAACGTTGGTCTAAAAGAAGCAACGAGAGGCTGGAACAAGATTCGCGAGTTGGAAGGCATCACTGAGCCTCCAGAATACATATTCACTCCCTGACATTCAACCGTTATTATTACTCCTCTTTTCCCTTCTTGATCTGAGTTTACGTTAATAACCATATATTGCATATTCTGGATTTTTTTTTTTTTTTTTTTTCTTTAGCATGTCTTTGGAAATTGTCTTTCGCAATTTGTTTAGGATTTATCTGTTTGTTTCATCCCTGCCACACACATACACACATTAGGTTACATTTTACTTTATTTACTTTCTCTTAGTTCAAACTGGTATCTCAGTCACTTCTTGTTGCTTCACATAATTTGTGATATAAAATGGTATGGTATATCAAGTTCATGACATGAGGTGTCCTTTAAACGACTCATTTCTAATTACAATACGTTGTGGATTATTGTTATATTATATATGCTTTATGCTTATATCATAACGTGTAACTCCCTAAAATAAAAAAAGGAGGAGGGGACCAAGGGAAAAATGGAGATATGCATGTTGTATAGAATAATGTAAATGTGAATATGTAATAAAATATTTGTACCGACAAGTCTAAATTGTGTTTCCATGTACTGTACAAATTTAATTCCGTCGCAAGCTTTTTCCACGAGACTAGAGAACAATGCATTTTCGTAAGTTACATAAATACCATCAAAACTATAACTTAACTTAACACAATGGATCATAGTATCACTTATACATCTATATAAGCATATACATAGGCCTATTATGACATTTCTATTATTGCAATGATGATCTATATTACTACAATGCAATAATAAAACTATAATAAATTAAAATATATACTATTGTAATTTCTCACAAAGTATCTAACAAATAACTGAATTTCTTTGAACTCTTTTCATATAAACAATCATCATGGAAAAATTGCATAGCTAGCACTGCAGCGTATTAGTGCAAAAATAAGTTATGATTTGTTTACAG
>NC_061857.1:25466245-25481245 GCF_019202785.1 Penaeus chinensis
GACAAAAGTAGTGGATGAGCCCAATCTTGCCATATATGGAGTGTACTTAACCCCTCAAAGTAAATGATAAAATGCATACATTTTCTATAATCATTACCAACTATTTTTATAATGCAAAACATTTTTTGAAACATGAACAGGTCAATAATTGTGCTCATTTGTGGCCGTTGCACTTCCTTTAAGCCTATTCAAGGGGTTAATACATACTGTTGATAATTTACTTCTCTGTCATTCAAAAATAAGTGTCACTAATTAGAAAAAAGGGAATCACTTACTCTTCTCTGATTATTTAGGATATCCACATTTCATAACATTAACTTCATATATTAAAAAGTTCTAATAAAAATAATGATTCAGGCACATAAAGGACAGCATCATTAGTATGGACGGTTTCTAATTACACCAAGAGGTAGAGGACTATTCATAGTACAGTTAATCAGGAATTCAATTATTAAAAAATAAAGCACATCTATCAGTAATCACCCATTTTACAAATGCATGGTAGGACACACCAAAAAATGCATTCAGATGACTTGTAAAACCACAGAAATTGCTGCGATACAAATCACCCTGATCATCCCTTTCCATCGATTATTAATAGTGTATAATTGCACACGTTCCATCACAGTCCGTACTTCTTTCGTAGAAGGTCAACGTAATCTTCACAGGACCTGTCTAGGGTTGGCAGCTGCTCCTTCCGCCAAAGTGTGGCTTGGGGTTTGTCGTCTGTTCTCATGGACCTTCATAATTAAACAAATAATCAAATAAATAAATAAGAATACTGAAATGAAGTATTAATATACAGATAAGAAGAAAACAGATAAATAAAAGTTAATAAATGAAGTACAGCAGATGAGCTTAAAATAAATATGAGAATGGATATCACTGCCCCATTTAATCACAATTCTTCCAGTATTTACTTGTATGATTGTATTATGATTTTAAAATCAAGATGTCAGTGAAAAAACAGAAATTTTAATGGTACAGTCACTTTATCCTTGCAATATTTACTTTCATTATTATTATTATTATTATCAATATTAACATTATGATCATTATCACTATTATCAACATTACTCTCATCAATATTACTTTTATTATCATTATATTACTAACTTTATCAATTCTGTGTGCAGACACTTTCTAACTCCATCCTAGTACTGGGAATTTTAAATCTACTTCTTGCTCATTTTTCCTCAGTCCTCAAGGGCATTCACAGAATTAAAACAATACCTTTAGTTTACACTCTTACAATGCTCTACTGCTCCTGCATCTATTCTCCTATTTACATAATAATATAAAAATACTGGCACTACTTTCTTTTACTATGAACATTCCTTCCTGTATTTTAAATCATAAATTGCTACTTCAAAATATGATCACCAACGGTCTACTGTTTTTTGTGCTTCAAATACACTTTTGTATTAAATGATGCTAAATAATTAAGATGATCTTCCTGCATTTAGAGGTATATACTCACCTGAACTCACAAAATTATGTCTCTATAAACTATTTTACCAGTGCCCATCCTTTTTTCAATAGATTTTTCACAGTATCAAGTAAAGGCAAACAGCATTACATATAATGACTTACACTCCTTTCTTTTGAATTTTACTAAGTAGAAATATTACTTACTCTATAAAGAATATTAACCCAAGTCCCCAGATACATACATACTAAACACCAGATACCAAATAATGCATCAAACAATTAGAAAATATATTACCTTGGCCTTTCATCAACTGAACTTAGGTACTTGTTGAGGGTTCGGTCCAGTGTGTCCGAGTGAGTATAATGGTAACTGTCAATATTGCTAGGAGCCTTTGGAAGGTGCATAGACGAGGGTGGTGTTAGCTGCCCCAGAAATGTTGATGAGGCAAAGGGCGTCTGGCAGGATATAAGAGAAAAACAGTTGAAGAGATCTGGCGTTAGTAAAATGTGTTGAGACCTACAACAGTTCTCTGTATTATAAAAATAATACAGTAATTAGAGTAATATAAACAATGACACAATTTAATTCACTATAGCAACTAAAAACAACTGCTAGATGAAACTATACTTGTAGTAATTCCAAAACTCAGAATGCTTCAAGTTATAGAAAAATAGTTTTGCATTCATACCTTCCACATCTCAAACCATGCTAACTTACCTGCAGGTGAGCATTGATCTCACGGAGGTTGATGGAAACGGATTCTTCTTTGGGTTTGTTTGTCTGTGAGTTTTTGTGTATGTGGTTATGTTTGGTCTGCACTTCATGTTGGTAGAGATCCATGAGCCTGTTGTGCCGTGTTTTCCATGTATCTTCCTCCTCACTATATACACTTAGTTTTGCCCGCAGCCGTATTATTTCCTCAGATAACCTCGAGATTTCGTTCCTTAGTCCCTGCTCTTGAGTTTCTTTGAGTTTGGCTTGGGACTGCCGTTGCTGACTCTGTTGGTCAATGAGCTGGTTTAATTCAGCAAGTTTGTTGCTCAACTCAAGCTGACATTTGCTCTCAATCTCAGCCTGAAGGTGGAGAAGTGTTGCTTTTGGCACATATTCTCTGGGGATCTTCCTCTGCAACTCCATCAACTGCTCTTCTGCTCTCTTTTGCATCTGCTCAGCTAGCTCCTTCTCCTGCCTGATCAGGTCAAAGGACAGCTTCTCTCCTTTCAGCACCATGACTTCCTGTTTCAGCTGCAGCTTCTCTTGGTTTATGCTCTCTATTTTCTTCCGGAGTGTTTCTATGGTGTCATTGCTATTTCTGATCTCAGCCTCTAGCTCTTTCTTTTGGTCGGTCAGATCCTGCAGAGATTCTTGATTTTGTGTGGCTTCATGGATACCTTGCTGGAGGTGTGTGAGACTGTCCTTGGTCTTCCTCAGCTGCTTCTCAAGTTCCCCTTTGGAATTTCTTTCCAATCCCAGCTCTGCCTCAGTTTCTCTCAGCCGCAGTTCCAAACGTTGAGCTCTGTTGCATTCTTCCTTATACCGGTTTTCTGCATCCAACTTTTCCTCTTCCAGTTTCTTTATTTCTTTCTTCTTATCTGCAAGACTGTCATCATCATTGTCTCTGCCTGTTGGAGGAGTGCGGAGCATGGGAGGCTGCTGTCGCGGCATTTGTATGAGCTGGATCAACTCTTGGACTTTGGCCTCAGAAATATCCTTAGCTTCCTTCAGGCCGTGCAGCTCCCCCTCGTACCACTGCCTCTGATGTTGCTCTGCCTGCAATAATGCTGAGAGCTTGCCATTCTCTGAGCTGAGGCGGAAATTCTCCTGACGGATCCTGGAGGAATCATCATTCTGGCTGGCTGTCTTGAGTGCTACTTCGTGAATTCTTTCATCCTTTTCTCTGAGTGTGTTCTGTGCTTCCTTCAGCTCCCTTGTGAGAGACTCTATTGTCTGCTGGTGGTGGAGCTCTGTCTGCTGTAAACGTTCCAGATTTGCAATCTGCAAAATCAAAATGAAGTTTTTATGTGCCTGCCTACACACAACAGGGAAAAATATTGAAGTATAAATCTTAATAATTAATTTAATAAATTATCATCAATGCAAAAAGTGTTTACTAGCTAGCTATTTTAAGCTCACATGAATTTAACCTACCATTTTCATTCAGTTCATAATCTGAGAAGAAAGATTAGCACTCACCTGAAAGCGAACCTTCTCTTGAAGTTTTTCTTGACTGCTAGAGAGTCTATCCAGTTCCAGTTCTTTATTGTGTAAGGAATCCTTTAACTGCTGCACTTGAGGCCCATCCTTTATCATGGGTTTCTGATGTATAAAGCTATGGACATCTTTTTGCAAAGATTCTAACAGCTGTATCATGCTTTGGTTCTGGAACTTCAGACTTGACACTGCTTGCTCATTACTGGCTTTCAGGGATGATATAAGAGATTCATCAATGATTCCACTGGCAGAAGGCAGACTCTGGGATGCTTCGAGGGATGATTGCATGCGCATGAGTCCTGTCTGCATCCCTGCGACCTGGGTGGCCATCTCTGTTATTTGCTTGGATAGCCAGGACAGTTTTTGGTCCTCTGCCAGATTAGCATGCTGAGAGACTTCATTAATTCTCTGCACCAGAGTCTGCTGGAGTCGACGTAAGTTATCTTGTAGAATGAGGAAATTTTCCTCCAGTGCTTCGCTCAGGTTGGTGTTTGCTTCAGAAGACCGGGCTTTAAGGAGGGACATGACCTGCTTGTTGCTCTCCCTGATGCTCTTCAAGTCTGCATCCACCTCTGTCAAATCCAGTCTTGACCCTGAATCAACAGACTGCAGGCCGTGCTGTAGAGCCGAGATCTTTCTTTGCAATTCTTCTGACATTCTGTGAACCTCATGCTCTACACCTGACAAATCCTGATTGCTCAGACTCTTCTCGAATGATGACACGAGGGACCTCTCCATCTTCCCCAGCTTATCTGTGATATCCCTGCTGAGGCATTCTGTTATGCCACTATCTTCAGGCTGGTTAGCTACAATCGCCCTCTTCATTTCAGCAAACTTTGGCATTAAATCATCCTTCAGAGTCTCAATAGCATGCATATTATAGTCTTTGCTTGTTTTGATGGAGTCTGATAAGCTCTTCAGACTGTAATCATTACTCTCCTTAAGATTTCGGAAAGATGAATCCAGCTTCTCCAAAACATCTTGTTCACTAGATCCCCTCTGCCTCTGTATCTTATTCAGGTCATTCCTCACCTCTTCAAACCTTGTGACAAGAGAAGAGTTTACCTTCTCAAGAACCTCTTGAATCTCTCCTGAATTATTTTTCTCCCTGCTTTGGAGAAGTTGCGCAGTTGTCTCCAGCTGCAATCGCAAGGATTCCTCAATGCGGTCCATAGCACTGCTAAATTTCTGTTGAGTATCTTCACACTGCAGTGAAGATGCTTGCTGGAGAGATGTCTCAAGGCTGCTTCCAATATTTTGTATCTCCCTAATAAGACACTGACTAATATTCTCTAGGGTAGAGGTCTGGTTGACATCAAATGTGTCTGTTATTAGAGTTTTAACATCGTTTGAAAAGTTAAAGAGTACCGGTTCAAGCGCTGCTGTTATATCATGAACACTAATACTAGGGCTCATCTCCTGCTGGCCATCTGGTGACTTCCTAGGAGATGCATCTTCCTGGAAATCTGTCTGAACTGCTGCTTGCCTTCCAAGTGCTGATGTCTGGCATGGAATATCTTTAACTACCTTCTTTGGCTGAATATGGCTATTTGAACTTGTTAAGTCAGTCTGCACAGTATGACTTTGGACAAGGATCTGAGTCTGGCATGACTTCACAACAGTTTCTGATGTGCACTGGACACCTGTGCTGATGCCCTGTGGGTCCTTACACTCTTCACTCTGTGTTTCTGCATCTTGAACATTGCATACTTCATTCTTCAAACTTTCTTCTGTTTGCGTTGACAATGATGATGTTTCTATCTGCCTGGCTTGTTGAAGAGGCACACTTGCAATGCTTTTTGTCAATAAATCTTCCTGAGTCTCAGTTTCTGTCTGAATCTCTGCATCCACTGCATCTGGTGTAGAACATACAGTCTGCATTGCCACATCTGCTTTTTTGCTTTCCTCTGGCTGGATGTCACTAGTTGCTGTAGACTGTGATGCAAAATAACTTTCCTCTGTCTGACAGCTCTTCATGGAAACAAACCTGTAAATGAATGTGGAAGAGCAAAATAAGACACTGATCATGTCTTTTCAATATTCTTTGCAGCTTTTTCCTTTATCATTATTGTCATTACATTGTCATTAAAAGTAATAGTTTTATAATTAGTCTATCATTATTAACATTTTAATTATTGCTATTGGTGTCATCCTTATTATTTATAATAAAAAAAAAAAAAAAATCTCTTACTTAGTCTGAGATGAAAGTTCCTCCACTTTGCTCTGAAGGATTTGATTCACACGTTCTTTTGTCTCCAACTGCCCCATCAATGAATCGACAAGTTCCTCTTGTTGCTGGGCATGAGCTCGTAAATGCACACACTGGTCTTGCAACTGTACACACTGTTGCTGAGCTTCTTCAAGCGACTGGTCTTTAAGTCGAGACGAATCTTGCTCACATTTGCCTCTATATTCATGCTGTTTGATTCTTGCCATGAGACTGGAGATCTGTTAAATTGAAAAATGAGATACATTTTAAGAAAGAAGTACATAAATATTCCAAAAAAAAAATTAAATTTCAGTCTTAAAGCAATGAGACTAAATATGAATTTCTAAGTGTATTTACCTTTTTAATAATGAGCATTCACAATTAGTTACTCACCTCTTGCTGCTGGTGCTGCATCTTTTCTTCCTGTTCATCAATGTGCTTCTTAAATTGCTTCTCTGTCTGCTGCATGTGGGATATCTTCGTTTCCTGGGCAGCACGTCGACCAAACTCTTTCTCTAATTTTAATCTCAACTCTCTCACCAAATCCTGCAGCTGATTGATGTTATTTGCTTCTGGTAGAGATGACAAGGGAGTCAAAATAGAGTCCTTCAGCCCCGAATTGATATGCGTGCTCTCTTCAGTTTCTGTAGATGCCACAGACATCATGTCATCCGCATCATCTGCACAGCGAGGGGTGGTCAGAGCGTCAGGCACAATTGATTCATCATCACTGAACAGAATGCTGCCCAGACCGCTTGAACGTCTTATGCCGCTCCTGGAACCCTTCCTGCTCTGAGGTGTACTGGTGACTGGAGGCTCTCTCCTTGGAGTAGAAATGGGAGCTTCTGGTCTCTTGGACGGAGAGGCATTGTCATTAGCTTGACTGGCTGATACTGGTGACACTTGCTCCTCCTTAGACATCTGTCTGGGAGTTCTAACAGTTGCTCTACTTCTTGGAGATGATAGAGATTCTTCCAGAGACACAGAAAACTTTTCTTTGAGAGACTGGACATTACCTTTACCCTCTGAAGCTCTGACCTCTGAGGAAGTTGGCATCCTTCCCATCTTCAGGGGTGAAGCTCCTGATGGATCCTGTGTGTGGCTGGCCTCATGCCTACCTGGTAACCGTGTTTCAATTCCTCCCAAGATAAGATCATCATCACTGACATCTCGACTTGTATTCTCAGGTTCCAGTTGATTGCTAGTCTTCATCATCTCTTTTTTTCCCTGGTCTTCTAATTGCTGTTGTACAATATCTCCTTCCTTTGGGACTCCATCAGTCTCATCTTTATGCACATCTGCTTTTGCTTTTGCCTTGACATTTTCATCAGACTTTTCATGCTCAGGTGAATCTTCTGAACCAAGGTTGCTTGTGCTGGAGTGGAATTTCTTAGGGCTGATGCTAGCATTTGCCTCCCAAACCTCCTCCAATTCTTGCATGGTTCCCTCCCGCCCTAGAGTTCCCACCACTGTTGATGGGGAGTTTGTGCGTGAACTGGGGATTCCTCCGGCACCAAGAGAGACTTTGCTCCCACCGCTTGTGCTACTATCTGAGAGCTTTCCTTGGGCAGTGACCTCAACTCTTTTCCTTTCCAGAGCATCTAATACTTCTTTCCCATCATTTGCAGCTACCTTTGCATTTTCTGTAAGTGAGGAACTGCCGACATTGTTGTCTTCCTCATTTTTATTGTCTTGGCTTCTGGGTGAACTCTCAAATGAGGAAGGGCTAAACTTCTTTTTCGTTGGAGTTAGACTCTTTCTCCTTGGAGGCCGACGTGGCGATGCTACTTCTTCATCCGTGTCACTGTCAAAGATGCTGGAGCTCTTGCGTATCATTTTAGCTTTCAATGGGGACCTCTTTGTGGGTGATTTCTTTGGAGAAGGCTTCTGAGGAGAGACATTCCCACCCTCCTCTTTGGCCTTTGTGGGAGAGCGACTACTCAGAGGGACTTTTTGATTATCAGAATTTGAGAAGTCATTAGAAGATGCCTCATCCTCAGATACCTTGGGAAACTGTCCTCTTGGTGATACAGAGGCTGGAGACCCACCAAAGGACTCACCACCTCTCACACTGCTACCAATGGCCTGTGAATTTCTCCGGCTGACTGTGACTTTTGTTGGGGTGCCTTCGATGGGTAGCATGGAATCCTCATCTTCAAAAGACACTTCTTCTGATGAGTGAAATTCCATGTTGTCTAGTCCCAGGTCAGCCAGCAACTTGGAATTTCCAGCCCGAGACTCAGACTGCTTAGGTTCGCGATTATCAAGCAGCTCGTCTCTCCTGAGTTTTGGAGAATTACTTTCACCGTGAAACAATGAGAGTAGTTTTTTCTTTGGCTCATCTTCTTCAGATGATGATTTCCAAGAATGATCTGCCTCCGAAACCTTTTCCTTCTTACTTTCCTTTTTCTTATCAACAGCCCCCTCTTCCTCACCTGTGCTGACGTGCTCGAGAACTCTCTTTGGTTCATCGTCCTCAGAGGATGATTTCCAAGAGTCGTCTGCACCTAGTTCTTCCTCCTTATTGCTCGTAGTGTCTTCATCATTTTCATTTGCTGGTTCTGAAGCTACACTAGAGACGCTAGCATGAAGGCGAGGAGGCTTTGGAGGTCCAATAATACTCCCAGGTTCTGGAGTGCTTGAAAAAATGTTATCTCCAGAATCATCAGATGAAGGCAGGAACTTAGTCAAGTTGATTTTCGGCTTCTCTTTAATGGACGCAACATCGCTGTTATCACTCCAAGAATCACCTCCATCTTCATCCATGTCTCTGTCTCTTGTTAGGCCCACAGCTCCTTCTTCTTCAGTGCTTACCTCATCACTTATATTTAGCAAGCCTTGGGGAATCAAGCTGCTGCTCCCTCCATCGTCCATTAGGCTTTTCAAACGTTGGTGTAGCTGGTTGTGGTTTGTGAAGCGAGCATAGTCTGCAGCCGACCATTTACTGGAATCAACAGGGTTGACATCTGCACCGTTGTCAAGAAGGGACTCAACCACCGGGGCACTGCCGATCTTTGCAGCAACCATAAGAGGAGTGACCCCCTCCTTGTCAATAACATTCACACTTGCACCATGTCTCAGTAAAGCTTCAACTGCCTCTAGCTGATTCTCACTGCATGCTATGTGTAAGGGACTGCGACCAAGGGAGTTCTGGTCGTCGTACTCACACCCACAGTCTAATAAGAGCGTCAGCAGTTCAGTGGCACCTGTTCTGGCTGCCAGATGTGCAGGGGTGTTGCCTTGGAAGTCTGTAATTTGTGTGTCAACCTGAAATAGGAATTGCAATGATGAGCTACAGTCACAATTGTTTTATGAGTGATTATTGACAGAACACTGTAGATGGTATTAAAAAAAAAGAAGCCACTAAACTTTTTTAACTCTTGTTTACTATTTCTATCAGACATAAAAACTAATGAACTCATCATGCAGCTGATTAGTGTTAACTGTACATACTGTGAAGGATTTTCTATATTTGATTATGTCAAATCAAATTTTCTCAAATACAAGGAACTGAAATTAAACATATAAACATAAACCACAGAGATTCCAAAACCCCAATCTCCCTCCCCACTCCTCTTCTGTTACTTACTCGTCTCTGCAACAGCATCTGGACTACTGGCAAATGGCATTTCTCTACAGCTCGGAGGAACGGAGTCATGCCACAGCTGTCCTGCATCTCCACGTTGCCTTTGCTGCCCAAGAGGAACAGTATGGTATCTCCATGACCTTGCGATGCTGCATGGTGCAGTGCCGTTTTCCCCTCACTGTCCTGTGCATCTACTGAAATCTAGGAGTCATGGAGAAGAGTTGCATGAATTAATCTTCATTGGTTTTATTCCTCTGACCTAAATGATGTATGTTATTATAGCTTGTAGAGTCTTTATAAGAAGATTGCCTAACTTTTCATTTAGTCGTTTATCTTATTGATATAGGTATACAAAATCCTGACGTGTTCCTGTAGTGATTATTTAACCATTTCTTTAATAAAGTGTATTTTGATTAATTTGCAGAATCCAATAGAAAACAGAATTTACAATGCTATATATACGAGTATACAAACTCTATTAGATAGGCAGGAACAGGCAGTTAAGATGCTCTGTAATGAACACTAAAGAGGTTCATGATGCCATTATGTCACCTGCATGAATGTCACATGATGATCAGTGTCTTGTTTTTTTAATTTGATATATACATTAACTTGATGGATGACTAGCCATAGTTCACATGCTTACACCAGTGATTAGATCACTCAATTCTGTTTATGATAACAGCGACTTATATATCTATGTTTTCTTAAAATTAGTTCATTAAGTACTAAACAACACATGAAGTCTGAGTAAGCAGCTGAAAAAATTAGAGAGGAAACAGTTTAGGCTAGAGGGTAAAGAACATTCAACTGCTCATGGCATGTGAGGTTAACATATGTAGTCAGTGTGGGAAAGTAAGTGTACATTTTCACAGGTGTGAGCTATCAATTATGAAGGGATTAATACTACTTCTCTAATGGACTACACAATTACATTCAGAATAATAGTATTATAAATTAGTGTTTCAGAATGAGAAAAAATTGCTAATGGTATTTGCTCAGGAATATTTATCTATGAAATTATACAAGACACTGCCAGTAATCATACACCCCTTTGAGCAAATGATATAAAACAAGACATACAGTTTAAGACTTATCTTTCTTTCTTCATCTGTTTCAGGTGATTTATAAATAAAAATAATACCCATACTTCTGCATGTGGCATGCTTTCCATTATGCTTCATTAGCTGTAATATTTCACTGGACAAAAGTAGAAGCATATTGCTGTTTATATATATATATATATATATATATATATATATATATATATATATATATATATATATAAACTAACAAACAAAGTATCACTTCATTCTCCTATAAAGTGATACTTGTGACTCCATGTAAATATTCACCAACATTTTTTTCCCCCTAAACTTAAAATATTGTGTCCACCATTTCAGATATACTCATGGAGAAAAAAAAAAAAAAAAAAAAGAGTATTTACCTTTTTAATGAACTTTTTGAGCTTGGTTACATCACCCAGATAAGCCCACTTGTGCAACTTGGTAAAATTCTTGTCCTGTTTGCTGTAGGGATCGACTTCTGTCTGTCCAGCTGAGAGATTGCTGTTGTATGAGTCCAAAGACTGGCTCTCGTAGCTAACATAAGAGCCTCTGTTGGGACTGCCAGAGGAGCCGTGCAAAGAGCCTGAAACACTCCTCCGGGAGGTACTGAGGGCGGCAGGAGGGGGTGCTCCTCGTGAGGACGAGTCATCTTGGGCAAGGTTTGTTATAGATCCAAACACACGTTTGAACTTCTTCATATCTTCGGAAAGATTATGTATTTTTATTTGTCTATGGAATTTTACTTACAATATTTATTTATTAATTTTCGTTCTGTGGAATATATCTATCTTTTGTTTGAAAAAGTGTAAAGGTGGAATATTTTTGAAACAGTATAAAGAAGATTTTCAGCAGACTATTGATGCTTTTCATACTCACACATTTTCACTTTATTTTCTATTTATATAGAACATGGGTTTTAAATGGTTTTTATAAATGAGTGAGAGTATTTCTTTATTTTTGTGGCTGCTTAATGTTGTATAGACTCACCTTACTGATCTCGTAGAATTCAAAGAATCCTAAGGCAGAGGAATGAAGCATAAAGTAATGTCATCTGGGCTGTGTGTCATTCATGGTGGTTACTGTCGGTGCATTGATATGGTTGTGCTTCAGTTGTCAGTGAAGAAAGGACTGCAATTAAAGGATAATATTGCATTAAAATATATAAATGTATGTAAAAAAACGGTAAAAGTATAGTTAAAAATACATGTTTAATAAAGAGACTATACACACATCAAATCAACAGCATCTGTGAACAAATGCTCACACACACACATTGTACATAGGTCACACGTTTGTGGACCTAAGTATAATCATTCTCCATTCTTTTTACCTGGTCTTGATGTACACAATAGGTTCATGAAAATTATAAATATTTTACACATATCACTTCTAATTCTATGCATTTCCATACCTAGTTTTTGCTTAATCTTAACATTATGGATGGACTAAGCTAGGGCAAATTGAAGAGGATATTCTTGTTGAGGAAAGAATGTTGTACTTGTTAGTACAAGAAATAATCTGCAGACATGAACAGTAATGCCACAAATAATGAAAAATATCATTACTCACAATACAAATGCACTTGGCACTCCCAAGTTTTAGCTCTAACTTGCCATGCATACCTAGGCAAAGACAATGTTTGCCGGGAGAGACCAGAGACCTCTGTCAATCCTCCCCTTGGACAGTGCCAGAAGGGCATACCCAGTCACAGCAATTTAGATTGTTGAATAAAGTTTGTGATGTAGAATTGTGCATCTGTACTGTAAAGAATTACTCAGAATTACCCAGCTTTTCAAGCGCACACCACATATATTACGTCTATAAGAAAGTTCCAATCTAGAGCATGGAAAAAAAGGATTTTTAAAAAAAACTTGCTCACCAAACTAGAGTATGGTAGACCAACACTTGAGCAAATACATACACACTAACACCCACACTTTTTCACAATGCTACCCCCACACCAGAGGAACTTATCCATCTTTAATTTTTATAAATAAAAACAATGCTGAACAATATTCAACACATCATACCCTGGAGCAATAATTTTTGTGTTATATACTGTACACCTTATGGCACTGTTGTTGTGACATCACGCACTAAAAGTTCTACCTTCATATGTAGCATGAAATTTAATGAATTCAATAATACACTCTTCTGCACAAATGACTGAATAACCTACAAATATAAAGATAATCCAATACAGAGAACTGTGGCCCCAACAGTAATTTTATATAAACAGTAGTAGTTTTAGTTAATTTACAGTTGTGGCCATTATGGAAACACAAAAGGCTGCCAACTGATCTTCCTAATTACTAACTTGCAAAAACATAAAAATTGCACAGGCTGCCGAACGTGTATGAAGAAATCTCACCATTGTAAACAAAGCCCTCGTATTGAATTTCATGCAATTTCACAATTTCCCCGTGAAACATTTCTCTCTCATTTTCAAGGCTCTTTTGCCGTTATGCATTCTTCACCTATATACGTTCAGCATACATAGAGCATGCATGTCTTCCTAAAAACCCAATTTTTTACAACATTCTGCCTCAAGGTTCAAATACACGGACAAATATGTGCGATTTATTCCTGTGTTGGCAACTGTCGTATAAACAAAAGCGCTTTCCTTCACATCTCGCTGAAGGTTTTAATTCTTAATATTTATTTACAGTAAAATAAATGTAAAAAACAATTTCTCTTTCTTTATTTACTTCTGAATTATGCGAGTAAAATAGAATGGGACTCGTTTATAAATTGGTCAAACATTTTTAAACATAAATAAAGGTTCGCACACATTAACTAAGCTTTCTCCTAACCTATCAATATCCTTAAGAGCATTGATCTAGAATAGTTACTCCTCTTTTTTTCTACTTGCATCTATAGATTAAATTATAACAGCATAGGCACGATTGACTCGACAAAGAAATTTTATAGCTAAGGATTTCCCGGCTTCCAAGAACGCCCTTACGCGAACGCCGATTGTAAACAAGCCTCGTTCCTTCACATCCTCCAGCATTTCCTCGCATCCCAGTTCTTCAAAACACAAACCATGAGGAACGAGGAGAAAATAGGAACTTTAGAGGACACGGCGCAAAAGAGACGAGAGAGGTTGCTTGCCCTGAAGAGGAAGAGGCAAGGAGATTCTGAGGATAAGGATGATAATGAAGAAGAAAAGGATAATGAAGAATTGCCTTCCTCTCAGGTCTTGTTTAGGTAATGCTGTTTGGTTATGAATTATGTGATCGTTTTCCACTGTTATGATAATCTTGATTTGTGAACCAGCTCACTGCAAGTCACATACACATTCGTCTGTGTATGTGAATTGTTGAGTCATTATGTTGCGCTCGGAATTCCTTGTCCAACTTGTGATAGACAAGATGTTTTTACCATTCAGAACCCCACTTTTGATAATTGGACCGGTCCCTCTTTCCTACTTTGTAGCCAGGCAAATAGGACGAGATGACATTTGTATAATTTGTACAAACAAGGGTAGTTGTAGGTAACCATAAGATAGGTAATTTTATGGCCTTTAAATGTTCTTATCAAAGATTACTGTAGTGTGTGTCAGGTTGAAGGCAAGTTACTGTGCATCAGAGTAATTACAGAATCTATGCAGCATGTAAAATCAAGATCCTGGTATAATAAAACAGAGATGTATACTTACGAATTTTGTTGCATTGTTGGTAATAAAGACCATGGAGGGTTATGAAGGCAGCCATATTGTCCTGCTGGTCCTAACAAGTTGTCTGCCCAAGCAAGAAAAAGAGTACTGAATGCTGCATTATCAGCATATTATTACTTGACACTTAACCCCATCCCAAGGGGTCACACCTATAGGCGTGATAATAAACTGCTCGAAATGTGGCATGCGGCTGTCCGCCCCGTCGGTGCGCCAAAGCGCTCCGAGGCAGTGATTCAGCTTGATGTACCGAACTCATGCGCTCAAAGTCGATGCATTGCCGTGGTTCGCCAGAGAGTAGAGTTTTTTTTTAGTTTTCTATACCCATCACCAATGGGTTAAGGGTTTTAGAGACTAGAACATTCCTTCATATGTCTTGATATGATTAGGATTTTTTTTTTTCAAAAACATTATTTATTTTGTTAGCACCTTTCCCTTTTATTCCAACAGATTAGAGAAAACTGGTGCTATATTTTGGGGAGAGAGGGGACACAAATCATATGATATGTTGTTTTTTTCAGTTAAAAAGAAAAAGAAATTATGTAAAATTTGATTCTTCCAATCGCTGTCGAGCCTCCATGGCTGCATGTACTATGCCAGACCAAAGAATCTTCACAATTTACATTCATGCATGATATTAGTTGTCTAGTTGTGCTTTATAAAAGAAGCACAACTAGTACACCTGCAACTCTTGACACTTTACATTCTACACACAATGCTGGTAAATTTAGTTAAAAAGTATTCCTAGGCCTGCATATTTCATACCCCTTGGAAAAGAAAATGTTTTCATATAAGCTCAAATTTCTAAATTATTTGATT
>NC_061857.1:25486245-25488745 GCF_019202785.1 Penaeus chinensis
ATTGGCTCAGGTGTTGGCAACAGTTGGTGTGACAGGTGCGGTCGGCACTCCTCTTCTGCTTTTACAGTTATTTCGTTACGTTATGTTCGTTATAACGATCGCTTGGGTATCGTGAATGGAGATTATTTCACTATTTTGTTGTATGACAGAAATATAAGAAGAGTGCAGTGATTTTTTTTTTTTTTACATGTTTGATTGTTTATGCAAGCAGAATATAAAGGATTGGCATTTGTCACATGTGGTATATGTTATGTATATATATATATATATATATATATATATGTGTGTGTGTGTGTGTGTGTGTGTGTGTGTGTGTGTGTGTGTGTGTGTATGTATGTATGTATGTATACATTTACATAAATACACACACACACAATTATACATTATATATTATACATTAATCATATACATGTACATATACATTGCATACAAGTTCATTACATACATATACATATATACATTTGCATATACATATATGCAGACACATACATACATACATATATACACATATACACACATGTATACACATATGTACACACATATGTACACACACATGTACACACACATGTACACATATATGTACACCCATGTACACATATATGTACACACATGTACACATATATGTACACCCATGTACACATATATGTACACACATGTACACATACATACACACACATACACACATACATACACATACATACACACATACATACACACATACATACACACATACATACACACATGCATACACACATGCATACACATACATACACATACATACACACACATACACACATACATACACACATACATACACACATATATACACACATACGTACACACATACGTATACATACACACATACATACACACATATATACACACATACGTACACACATACGTACACACATACGTACACACATGCGTACACACATGCGTACACACATGCGTACACACATGCGTACACACATGCGTACACACATGCTAATATTGATTATAGTATTGTTGGCAATGATGAAAGTGATAATAATGATGGAAATGCTAATGAAAATGATTTGTATGATGATAATAATAAAATTAAAAAATGATAGCAAAAGTAATAGTTATGATAATGAAAATGGGAATTTAAATGAATTCAAAACAGTACAAGATTTTCCTGAAACCACAAGAGATTATTCAAACGGTGTCATATTTATTAACGAAACTCGGTAAACAACAGTTGCATTAGTGAAGACGCAATATTTAAATTCCGTATACATTAGGCTTGGTTTTCTAGCGGAAGTTGGCCAATTAAGTCTATGCAAATTATATTTTTCCTTTTTGTGCAAATAGTTGAAAATGTTAGGAGCTTAGGGCCCTTAGTGTTATGATTTTGTTAGTGTTGTTATTAATATTCCTGTTGTTGTTATTACGAATAGTAAGGGCAGTATTAATGGTCAAGATTAGCATGTAATAATTATGATTATTGTTGTTTTTATTGTAGATATTATTGCTATTATTATTGCTATTTCTAGTATAGGCCTTCTGCTACTATGCTACTACTACCTCTATTATTATTATTATTACTGATATTATTATTACTACTACTGGTAATTTTATAGTTATTGTTTTATAATATTATTTTTTTCATTGTTATTATTGTTATTGTCATTGGCATTGTCATTATCATTATCATTATCATTATCATTATCATTATCATTGTGTACCATGAGCTTGTACGTATCCATGATAACACGCGTTTGCGGTGCTTGCGATGTAATGCTATCAGAGTTTTCAAGTTACCTAACGTAAATAAAAAGGGGATTTGTAAATTTTATTATGTGGATTTAAACTTTAAACCGATTACTTTACTCGACGTTGATATCAGAATGCACTAGCACTTTTTCCTTTTCCTTTCTCTCTCTCTCTCTCTCTCTCTCTCTCTCTCTCTCTCTCTCTCTCTCTCTCTCTCTCTCTCTCTCTCTCTCTCTCTCTCTCTCTCTCTCTCTCTCTCTCTATAGTTCACGCTTCGAATATGAGAAATGATTCGGTGTTTGTTTTGTGAATATTTTAGAATGCTCATGTAAAGGTCATCGCGAGCATGTAATTGAGATGTTATGTAATCAGCGTTTGGCAATGATGCAAGATTAGGTAATAAGAAAACTCATTTGATCCTTTAATCGTATGTGGCTGTTGCTGACTATCGGGTGGTGGCGATATCGAAGTCAAGAGTATAAAGCTTCGAGAGATATTTTTTTTCATTTCGTTTTGCTTTACTAATTTAGGCCTGTCCTTGACTTCATGTTTTGGTCTGTTGTTGTAGGCCTCTCTTGATTTTTTTTTTCCATTGGTTTGCTGTCGACAAAAGGGAATATAGGCTTGATTACAGTTTATAGGGCAATAAAGTGTTTATTCTGGAGTTTTACGTCGTGATCAACCTTGGGTTAAACTATATTTGCATATTGTTCTATAGCGTACCTTTCGATAAAGTGTATTAAGGTTTCAGGTGGGATTTTATATT
>NC_061857.1:25496245-25511245 GCF_019202785.1 Penaeus chinensis
CCCCCCCCCCCCCAACGCCACACACACGCCCCTCACACCTGAAGTTCTCGCACAGGTGTTTGCGAGACAGACCGTGTGTTCGTTCTGTTACGCAAGCGCTGTTCTCTGTGACTAGCAGACTCATTTGCATCAGTATGTCTTTCAAGATGATGTTCATTATCTTTGTTTTTGGTGTTGTTACTGATCTTATTGTTATTGTTACCGTTAGTATGATTACTATGTTGTATGGCTGTTTTTGCTGATTAATGATTGTTGTTGTTGCTCTTTGCAATTGTTATCATCATAATTGATGTTTTTGTTGTATTTGTGATTATTATTGTATTACTGTAAAACATTTTTTATCTACTGTATTTTCTCACAGTAGTTCTGAAACGCCCCCCCCCCCCCCCGCCCCTCGCGCGTATACCGGAAGTGCTTGCTCGCTTTCTTGCTTTTTTGCCGCGCCTTTTCTACCCTCGGACTTCCATTACCCCTCCCCCCCACCCCTCCCTCCTTCCCCCACCCACTTCCCCCTCTTCATTCTCCCCTCTCCCCCTCCCCGAGCTATTTACCCTCCTCACCCTCCCGCCCCTACTCTCCCCCTCCCCAGCTATTTGCCCTCCCTCCCCCCATCCAGCTATCACCCCTTCCCCCTCCCTCCCTCTTCATCCAGCTATTTCCCCCTCCCCCTCCCATCCCCTATCCATTTCCCCCCTCCCCCTCCCCTATCTATTCCCTCTCCTCCCCCTCCACTCCCTCCCCCAGCCATTTCCCGTCCTCACCCCCCCCCCTCACCCTCAGCTATCTCCCCTCCTCCTCCCCCCCTCACCCGCAGTTATCTCCCCTCCCCCTCCCGCCGTGGCTTGTGCTTCCAGGAAAAAGATTAAAACTCCGGGTGAAAGTTGTGTAGGACAGGCGAGGCGGCGTCAAAGTCACGGGGACAGGGAGGGCGGTTTAGGGGAATGGGCGGCTTGAGGGCACGGGCGGTTGGGCGAAAGGGCTGCTAAGGGGAATGGGCGGTTAAAAGGAATGGACGGTGAATGGGAATGAGCGGTAAAGGGGAATGGGCGTTTAAAGGGGAAGGTTGGAGTTGGGGAGGAGGGAGTAAGAGGGATGAGGATGGGTAAGGGGTAAGGGAGGAGGAGGGTGGGTAGAAGGGGCGGTAAGAGGTGGTGGTAAGGGGTGAGGGTGGAAGTAAGGTAAGGGTCGGGGGTGGGGGAAGGGGAGGGGGTAAGAGGGATTAGGGGAGTAAGGGGTAAAGGGTGGGGGTAAGAGGTGATAGTGAGGAATAAGGGAAGAGAGAGAGAGGGAAATTTAGGTAGTGGGTAAGAGGTAAGGGAAGAGAGGAAGGGAAATTTGGGTAGTGGGTAAGCGGTAAGGAAAGAAAGGGAAATGTGGGTGATAGGTAAGAGGTAACTGAATAGAGGAAGGGAAATGTGGAGTTGTGGGTAGGAGGAAAGGGAAGAGAGAAGGGAAAGTTTTAAGGGTAAGTGAGAGGACGAGAAAAGAGAAATTTAGGGTAATGGATAAGAGACAAGATGTCAGTTAAGCGAATAGCGAGTACATAATGGGTTTGGGGAGCGAGAGGGAAGGCGGGGGGGGGGGGGGGAGGATGGGCAAGGGAGAAAGGACAAGGCAAGGTCAGGGCATTAAGGTCGGCCCTGGCGGGGTTCCCTTGCTTTGAGAAACAGCGGGCGGCGGAGGAGGGAAAGAAAGGGCAGTTGGGGGAGGGAGGGGGGGGAAGGGGGAAGGAGAGATGTTTGGGTCTGTAGGTAGGTGGGGGGGGGGGCGGATAGGGGTGAGGGGTTAGTCTGTGCCTTGACACGACATTTAGAACTGTTTTTCATGTTTCATGTTTTTGTTAGTTTGTTTGTTTGACGTTGCTTTTGTTTTTGTGTTTTTTTTGCGCATAGCAGTTGGGGGGAGGGGGGGGGTCGAAGTATATATTTGGGAAAAGAAATTGGTGGCATATATTCTCCGTGATTTTTTCCCCCTGAATTTATATACTAGGTCATTTGTTTCTTGGCTGATAACCATACATCTACGTGAGCATTGAGGAATGATAGGGATAGTGCCAGGGAATGTAGGTATATGAATGTTTGAACGCTATGTATGATATATTTACACGCACACACACACACACACACACACCCGCACACGCACACGCACAAGCACACGCACACGCACACGCACACGCACAAGCACACACACACACACACACACACACACACACACACACACACACACACACACACACACACATACACACACACATACACACATACACACATACACACATACACACACACACACACACACACACACACACACACACACACACACACACACACACACACACACACACACACACACACACACACACACACACACACACACACACACACACACATATTTATGTGTGTGTGTCTGTGGCCGTTAGTATATGAGCGTGGATTATCTCTTCGTTTTTTTCCTTCTCTTGTTATCAGCTGATATGACGGTACATTGGTATTTCTTTCTAATGTAAACAAGAATTTCTGATCATGATGAGACTTGCCGTAACCATGGCAACGGGTCTTACCTCAGTCTCTCAATCTGTTGACGAGAATGCTGCTGCTACTACTGGCACTGCTACTGCTACTGTTGCTACTACGACTACGACTAGTATGACTAATACTACTATGACTACTACTACTATGACTACTACTACTATGACTACTACTACTATGACTACTACTACTATGACTACTACTACTATGACTACTACTACTATGACTACTACTACTATGACAACTACTACTACTACTATTACTACTACTATTACTACTACTATTACTATGGCTACCACACCCACCACCACCACAACCACTACTACTACTACTGCCACTGCTACTAATACGACTACGGCTACTATGACTTCGACTACTATGACTACGACTACTATGACTATGACTACTATGACTACGACTACTATGACTACGACTACTATGACTACGACTACTATGACTACGACTACTATGACTACGACTACTATGACTACGACTACTATGACTACGACTACTATGACAACTACTACTATGACAACTACTACTACTACTACTACTATTACAATGGCTACCACCACCACCACCACTACCACCACTACCACCACTACCACTACCACTACTGCCACTGCTACTACTACTACGACTTCGACTATGACTATAACTATAACTATAACTATGACTACGACTACTACTGCTTCTACTCCTACTGTGGCTACTACGACTACTACTGCTACTGATACTATTACTACTTCATCTACGACTACTATTGCTTCTACTGCTGATACAGCCATACATCCAATAACATTCTCCATTAAATATATACCTGTAGGCCGGTCGGTTGCAGTACATACAAATACTTTTTTATGTCTGATTTCCTCTGGGCATTGCTGAGGTTGAGTGAAAATACGATGCGATTTTTTTTTTTTTTTATTATCGTGAGCTTTCCTTAGATTTTTTTTCTTCTTCTTCCCAAAAGAGGGCCCTAGGTTGCTGGCTATAATATGGAAGGTTAGAAGGCAAATTGCAGAGTTTAGGAAGAGATTTTGCGTTGGCGAAGATGCGATGACTCGATTGCTGGTACACGTGAGGTTATAAAATGTAGGTGTTCGTGTAACTCTAGAAAAGAGGAAAAGAAAATGAACAAGGGAGAAAGGAAGGGATAGGAGGAAAACGTTAACAATAGGAAACCAAAGAAAACGTAAATAAATGGAAACAAAGGAAACGTAAACAATTGGAAACAAATGAAACGTAAACAAATGGAAACCAAGAAAACAAAACAAAAAAACGAAACCAAGAAAACGTAACCCAATGGAAACAAAGAAAAATGTGATATAAAATGAAAAAGAAAAATATAAATTTACACGGAATCCAAGTTCCCTTTACACACTAAGCTGCGTTCGTATATGACTCGGCGACCATAGATTTAGCTCAGTGTCTGTTAAGTACAAGACACCGGTGTTGTTAACCAGGTCGATGCCCTTGGTTCCAACGCAGCCTCTCCGTTCCTTCGTCATTTGTAAGATTAATGAGACCTAATTACCGTTAATTGTTCCTTTCGCACCTGGTGTTTTGATAATGATGATTCGCTTTCTCTCCGGCTTCTCATGATCGTCCATTTTAGATTTTGGTAAATAATGCGGATTGCTGGAGATTATTGGTTGGCTGTGGTGGTCTCGTTGTGATAGTGTGATGCTTCCCCTCCAGTATTATTCCAATATGTCTGTCCTGTCCGGAAGACCTGCGCGAAATAGGGGATATCCCTGAAGTTAATGGTGCTTTTACTTTTATTTTATCTCCTCGTACTACTACTATTAGTAACTGATATGATAATAATGACAGTCGTGATAATAATAATAATGAAGATAATAGGTTATTTTAATATTATTATCATTATCATTATTATTGTGATTGTTGTTGTTACTTCTAATGATACTACTATTAACATTACGATATTGCAACTGAAATATATTTAACCTCTAATTACTTTTTACAGTTACACATTTTTCATGCGTGAGATTGCAGCCCATATCATTGCATCTTCTTTGTCTCTTCATTTGTTTGTTTTCTTTTCCTTCTCTTCCGGTGATGTTTCTTTTGTTTGTGTTACTATTTTCCTCTGAATCCTTTGTTTCCTCATTTTTTCGCTGTTGTATATATTGCAACTCCTCATTTCATTTTGGCTTTCCTCTCTCTCTCTCTCTCGCTCTCTCTCTCTCTCTCTCTCTCTCTCTCTCTCTCTCTCTCTCTCTCTCTCTCTCTCTCTCACACACACACACTGCCGAAAGCAGTGCCTGATAATATTGTTTCTTTATTTCGAGAGCAGGGAATAACTTCATTGTGTTTGAGGGCTGGTGACACCCTGGGCGGTGCTTGTGGCTTGCAGGAAGTAGCCAGTGACTTTTTCTTCTTTGTGGTTCTTCCTTTCCTTTTTCTTTTCTCTTAATTTCTGGTTTATTATTATTTTTTCCGGTAACGGTGGCTGAATTTCCTTCTTGTCTACCTCTTCTTTTTTTTCTTCCTTCTCTTCCATCCCTTTCCTCCTCGCCCGCCTATCGCTCCCTCCTCCCTTCCTCCTTCCCTCCCTCCCTCTTACTCCCTCCTCCCTCCCTCCCTCCCTCCCTCCCTCCCTCTTACTCCCTCCTCCCTCTTACCCTCTCGCCTCCTCCCTCCCTCCTGCTTCTACTCCTCCTCCTCCTCTATCTGTTCTAACTCCCACTCATCCGTCTTTCCCCTCCCTTCCTTCATCACCTCTTCCATCTCTCTCTGTCATCCCTCCCTCCCCTTCCTCCTTTCATCGCCCTCTTGTCCTCCCTTTCCTCCCTTTCCTCTCTCCCTCCCGCCACTTCCATCTCTTCTCTTCTCTCCCCCTTTCCTCTTGTTCTTCCACCGCTTCCTCCATCTCTTTCCCTCCCCATTCTCATCTCCTTGCCTCCCCTTCTTCCCTCCTTGCCTCTCCTTTTCCTCCCCCTCCTCCCTCCCCATTCCCTCCTCCTTGCCTTCCCTTCCTTCCTCCTCCCCTCTTCCTTCCCTCCACTTGCCCCCTCCTCCCCTCCCCTTCCTCACTCCTCCCCTCCTCCTTCCCTCCATTTGCCCCCTCCTCCTTGCCCCCTCCTACCCTCCCCTCCCTCCCTCCTTCTCTCCCCTCACGTTTGCACCCTCCACACCTCCACTTCCCTCCCCCCTCCTTCCCACTCACTCCCTTCCCTCTTCCCCCCTCCCTCCTCCTTCCCTCCTTCTTCCCTCCCTCCCTCCTCCTTGCCCCCTGGACCGATATTGTCGGCGATTTGCCTCGGGAGGAAAAGGGCCTTCTGTCTGAGTCCTGTTGTTATCACGGGGAATATTTTGAGGCCCTTGTGTGGGTGGGTGTTGGCCGGGCTTCTCCTTTCTCTCTGTTTTTCTGCTTTGTCTTTTCTCGCTCTTCGTTTTTCTGCTTTGTCTCTTCTCGCTCTTCGTTTTTCTGCTTTGTTTTTTCTCTCTCTTCGTTTTTCTGCTTTGTCTTTTCTCTCTCTTCGTTTTTTTGTTTTGTCTTTTCTCTGTTTTGTTGTTTCTTATTTTTTTCTAGCTCTTGTTTTTCTTTGATTTTCTATCTCGTTCGTTTTTCTAATTCTCTTTGTCACTCGTATAAGTTTCTCTTCTTTTATTTTCTCTCTTTTGTTCGTTTTCGTTTTTCTTTCTTATTCGTTTTTCTCTCCTTCGTCTTTCTCTTATCCGTTTTTCTTCTTACTATCTCATTCTCTCTTGTTTTATATGATTTTATTGTTTTTCTTTGCATTTTCTTTTTTATTCGTTTTGTTTTATATGATTTTATTGTTTTTCTTTGCATTTTCTTTTTTATTCGTTTTCTTTCTCTTTACTTAGTTTCTTTCCCTTTTCTATTTCTTTCTTTCTTTCCCTTATCTCTATTTTTTTCTCGAGGGTTTTTTCCCTTTACTTCCCTTAAACTCTTTTTCCTTTTCTTTTTTCTATTTTCCTATTTCCTTTTTTATTATTATTATTATTATCATTATTTTTTTTAATAGGAGTAGGATATTAACGATAACGATGCTAATGATGATAATAATCATTGAATATTCAAAACACAAATTAGCAACGATAATATTCATTTTTCATCTCAGGAAAACGACGGAAAAAGAGGCAGCATTATAGGGAGAAAAACCTGTCGAAGTGTGAAGTGTGAAGCGCAGCGAGCGAGCGAGCGAGTGTGAAGTGTGCAAGAAATCACTCTTTAACGTGATGGGGTTTGGGAGGAGGAGGAGGAAAGAGGAGGAGGAGGAGGAGGAGGAGGAGGAGGAGGAGGAGGAAGAGGAGGAAGAAGAAGAAGAAGAAGAAGAAGAAGAAGAAGAAGAAGAAGAAGAGGAAGAGGAAGAGGAAGAGGAAGAGGAGGAGGAGGAGGAGGAGGAGGAGGAGGAGGAGGAGGAGGAGGAGGAGGAAGAGGAAGAGGAAGAGGAAGAGGAAGAGGAAGAGGAAGAGGAAGAGGAAGAGGAAGAGGAAGAGGAAGAGGAAGAAGAAGAAGAAGAAGAAGAAGAAGAAGAAGAAGAAGAAGAAGAAGAAGAAGAAGAAGAGGAAGAGGAAGAGGAAGAGGAAGAGGAAGAGGAAGAGGAAGAGGAAGAGGAAGAGGAAGAGGAAGAGGAAGAGGAAGAGGGAGGAGGAGGAGGAGGAGGAGGAGGAGGAGGAGGAGGGGGAAGGAAGGGGTGGAAGAGGAGGAACAGGAGAAGAAGAAGAAAAAGAAAAAGAAAAAGAAGAAGGGGGAGGAGGAGGGGGAAGTAGATGAGTGGGAAGAAGGGGAGGGGTAGGGGGAGAAGAAGTGGAGAGAGAGAGAGATAGCAGGCGGAGAGAGAGAGAGAGGGAAAGGGAAGGAGAAGGAAGGAGAGGGAGAGAGAGAGAAGGAGAGAGAGAGAGAAGGAGAGAGAGAGAGAGAGAGAGAGAAGGAGAGAGAGAGAGAGAGAGAGAAGGAGAGAGAGAGAGAGAGAAGGAGAGAGAGAGAGAGAGAGAGAAGGAGAGAGAGAGAGATAGAGAGAAGGAGAGAGAGAGCGAGAGCGAGAAGGAGAGAGAGAGAGAGAGAAGGAGAGAGAGAGAGAGAGAGAAGGGAGAGAGAGAGAGAGAGAGAAGGAGAGAGAAGAGAGAGAAAGAGAGAAGAAAGAGAGAGAAGGAGAGAGAGGAGAGAGAAGGAGAGAGAGAGAGAGAGAGAGAGAGAGAGAGAGAGAGAGAGAGAGAGAGAGAGAGAGAGAGAGAGAGAGAGAGAGAGAGAGAGAGGGGGGGGGGGGGGACTGAGACTGTAACATTTATGCGTATTTTATGCTTCATACTTCTTCACGACACGCTGTTACGTAAACTATCGCTCACATTGCAATGGGTACAAATCTCCGTAATGTTTTCGCTTCGCATATTTCTTTGTACTGATGTCGTGGTTTGCTGCTCTTTACATAGAAAATCAGCATATGCAGATTCGGTTCACATGTCTACCGTAAAATAATGATGATGGAAATGATGGTGGTGGTGGTGGTAGTGATGATGGTGGCGATGGTGGTGATGTTGGTGGTGGTAATGATGGTGGTGGTAATGATGGTGGTGAGTTTGAAGAATACGGAGAATGACAACTTATTAACAAAAACAAGGGGAAAAAAGCAACGTAAATAAGAGAACAGTAATAACAATAATGAAAGATGAATAAATACGTGAATGAATTAATGAATAAGTGAAAGATAGATAGACTGTCGGATATTTTGTTCTCTCTCGCTTGCCTTTGAGGAGATTAAGGACAACTTTTTTTTTTTTTTTTTTTTTTTTTTTTTTTTTTTTTGAAATGTATCGGTTATTTGTGTTGCTTTTTTTTTGTTGAATCTACCTTGTGAAGTATTTGTACGCATTTGTGAACAAGTGTGTGCGTGTGTGTGTGTGTGCGTGTGCGTGCGTGCGTTCTTGTTTGTGTGTAAATATTTTTTATCTTTATATTCATGCACATATTTATTAGGAGAGAAGATAGTAAAGAATAAATAAAGAGAAGACGAAATACGAAAGAGAGCTGCAAAAACCTGATCACTAGACCGTTTTGAATGATGCATTGAATGATGTATTGACCCGACCAGAAGCGAAGCAGAAGGAAGGGAGGGAGGAAGAGAGGAAGAGGGGATGAGAAGGAAAGGAGGAAGAAAGGAAGAGGGAAGGAAGAAGAAGGCGGAAGAGAAGGGAGGGAGGGAGGAAGAGGGAAGAAGGAAGAAGGAAAGGAGGAAGAATAAAAGGGAAAGAAGAAGGCGGCGAACGAGAAGGAAGGGAGGGAGGAAGAAAGGAAGAGGGGATAAGAAGCAAAGGAGGAAGAAAGGAAGAGGGAAGGAAGAAGAAGGCGAAGCAGAAGGAAGGGAGGGAGGAAGAGAGGAAGAGGGATAAGAAGGAAAGGAGGAAGAATAAAAGGGAAGGAAGAAGAAGGCGAAGCAGAAGGTAAGAAAGGAAGAGGGGATAAGGAGAGGAGGGAGAATCAAGGAAGGAAGGAAGAAAAGGAAGAGGGGATAAGAAGGAAAGGAGGAAGAAGGAAGGAAAAGAAGGCGGAGTAGAATGAGAATCAAGGGAAGTAAAAGGGAGAAGGAGAAAGAGGAAGAAGGAGACATGCAGAAGAAGGGGGGGGGGGAGAAATATGTCATAAGTTGAATAAAATGAAGAAGAAGGAGAGAGAGAGAATATTTTTTTTAAAGAAGGGAAGAAAGGAAGGTAGATGGACTAGAGGAGATTATTAAGTGCAAGAATAATAAGGAAACGCCGGTAAATGAAGAACAGAGAAGAGAATAAATGTTAGTAATAATTGTATTGCGTGTTATGCCGTACTTCCGTCCATATTTCCGGAAAAAAATATCTTGGTAATCGTAATAGTAACAGCAATTTTGGTTGATTGGAATAGCTGTGAAGAGTAAAAGTAATATCGGTTGATAATTATAGTAGGTAGTAATAGTCTATAGTGTTTGGTAGTGATATTGATGATAGTTGATATCAGTAGTAATGGTGGTTGGTAGTAATAGTAACAGTGGTTGGTAGTGACAGTAATAGTGGTTTGGTAGTAATAGTGATATTGATTGATAGTGGTTGATAGTGTTAGTAACTGAGGCTGACAGGATGGTAAAAGTAGTTGGTAATAACAGTAATAGTGGTCGAGAGAAGAGACAATAAGGCGGAAAAAAAATATCTAGTCAGAAGTGATACCTGTTCAGTATATCGCAAAAAAGCTCACTTGTTACTTTTTATTAAGGGCGTTAATTTGTGAAGGGTTCAAGTTGGGGGGAGAGAGAGAGAGAGAGAGAGAGAGAGAGAGAGAGAGAGAGAGAGAGAGAGAGAGAGAGAGAGAGAGAGAGAGAGAGAGAGAGAGAGAGGTAAAGAGTGAGAGTGCGCGCCAGAAGAGAGACAGAGACATAGTGAGAGGTTGAGCCTTACAAACAGACAAACAAAAAACTAGATGAAGGGAGGTGGAGGAAGGCGAAAGGGAGAAAGAGATATAGGGAGGAATAGAAGAACAGCGTCGCGTCCTAATCATTAACTTGCAAGAGGAGTTGATTGCAGAATTGACCTTGAGATCTTGTAAAGGGACACTTCTCTGTTTGTGTGTGTCTGCGTTCTTAGCCTCGTTCTGTCTACCTGCTTGTCTGTGTTCTGTCTTTTTGTTTGTTTGTGTTTATCTATTTGTCTGCTTGTCTGTCGGTGTTTTGTTTACCTCTCTATCTATCTTATCTTTATTTTCCGTCGTTTTGTTGTCTATATTTTCTTGTGTTTCATTTTGTTTTCATATTTCTTTTTCCCATTTATTACTTGAATACTTCATTACATTCTCCTTACCATCCTTCTCCCCCTCCTCCCTCCCCCTCCTCTCCCCTTCCCCTCCTCTCCCCTCCCCCCTCTCCTTTCTGTCCCTTCGCCTCCCCCCTTCCCCCTCCCCTTCACCCCTCCCGCCCCCCTTCCCTCCCCTCCCTTTCCTCCCCATCCCCTCCTCCCCTCATCCCTCACCCTCCCCACCCTTCCCCCCCCTCCCCCTCCCTCCTCCCCTCCCCCCCTCACCTCCCCTCCCCCTCCTCTCCCCTCCCCCTCTTCCCTTCCCCCTCCCCCTCCCCCTTCTCTCATTCCTCATTCCCCCTCCCCCTCCCTCTCATTCCCCTTCCCCTCACTCTCATTCCTCATTCCCTCTCCCCCTCCCTCTCATTCCCCTTCCCCTCACTCCTCATTCCTCATTCCCCCCCCCCATCCCCTTCCCCTTCCCCCTCATTCCTCATTCCCTATTCCCCCTCCCCCTCCCTCTCCCTCTCCCTCTCATTCTCCCATTCCCCCTCCCCCTCCCTCTCATTCCCCATTCCCCTCCCCCCTCCCCCTCCCCCTCCCCCTCCCCCCCCCCCTCCCTCTCATTCCCCATTCCCCTCCCCCTCCCTCTTTTTCCTGTGTACCTCAGCTCCTCCGTCAGTTTTCCTGCATCGCGTTCGTCCCCATTCCCTCTGGGTAGGCGGGTGGCAGGGCAGGCAGGGGAGAGGGGGGAGGGTCTGGTGAAGCTGCTGACGTCATGGTAACCAGTTTGGGGTGGCAAGGTTTCTCGGGAAGTGTGACTGACATTTTTTTTTCCTTTTTATTTTTATTTTATTTTTTTATTTTTTTATTTTTTTTTGGGGGGGGAAGGTTGGAGCACGTCCGCTTTGAGAGATAGTTGTTGCATGTATGTTGAGTATCTCTCTCTATCTCTCTCTCTCTCTCTCTCTCTCTCTCTCTCTCTCTCTCTCTCCTATTCTATCCCTCCTTCTCTCTCCTCTCCACTCCTTTCTTTTTCCTCCACTCTCATCTCCCTCTCACTACCCCCCCCCCCCCTCCTTCCTGTTAGTTTTGTAAGAGCTTCCTTGATCCTGTCTCAGCTTTGGCAGTCTAACGACCCTTTCCAACACCCTATTAGCTGCCACGTGGTAATGCCAGTCATTTGAATCCTCCCCTTAGGGTAATTTAGGGAGCGGAAGATGAATGGGTGTCGCTCCCATTAATTGGTATTCGTTCCCTCCCTTCCCTTCTTCCCTCCTCTCTTTCTTCCCCTCCCTTTTATTCTTCCCCTTCTTTCCCTCCCTTTTATTCTGTCCCTTCTCTCCCTCTCTTTCCCTTCTTCCCCTCCCTCCCCTCCTCTCCTTCTTCCCCTCCCTCCCCTCCTCTCCTTCTTCCCCTCCCTCCCCTCCTCTCCTTCTTCCCCTCCCTCCCCTCCTCTCCTTCTTCCCCTCCCTCCCCTCCTCTCCTTCTTCCCCTCCCCCCTTTTTCCCCTCCCATTTATTCTTCCCTTTCTCTCCCTCTCTTCCCCTTCTTCTCCTCTCTCTCCTTTTTCTCCTCCCTCCCTTCCCTCTTCCCCTTCCTCCCCTTCAAACAGTTCGCCTTGCAAATATAATTACAAAGGAATGAGTGATTTGGGAGAACTGTAATGTATGTATGTGTGTGTGTGTGTGTGTGTGTGTGTATGTGTGTGTGTGTGTATGTATGTATGTGTGTATGTATGTATGTATGTGTATATACATACACATACATACACTTTTTTCTGTGTGTGTGCGTGCGTGTTTGTGTAAAAATGAACACACATACATACAGAGTAATACCGATTAGATTAGCTGCACACACAATGCAATTCCAAATATCCACTGGACATTCCTGTAGTGTTTAAAGGTATCTGGAATAGAAATAGTTGCCTTTGAAATTGATTATTATAAGTTATATAGGTAATTATTTCTGTTTATATTTTTTTCCGCGTTTTGCTTAAATAGTAGTTGGTATTATTTAAGAAATGAATTAGATATGTGATATAGAAAAGCAAGTATGTCAAGTTTGTGTATGCATAGCAAATAGTGAATTCAAAGATCTAGTGGATAGTGTTTTTTTTTTTTTTTTTTTTTTTTCCAATGAATAAATAGTAACCATACTACATGAAAAGTAATTTATAAATATATATCTATATATTTTTTTTTTTCAAAAGTACAAACGGGAAGGTTAGGCAAAATGCAGAACAGCAACCCCCCCCCCCCCCCCCCCCCCATCTTAAACTTGAACGTATTATTACGTCACCCGCCGTTTCTGCAACAAAGAACGCTAACTGTACCGAAACCAATAGGTCATATTCGCTGATATCTCCAGACGTTCGCCCTTAGTAAATTATGGTGTTGTTAGTGCCGTCATTTGTTGCTCGGAGAGTCGATTATTGGTAATTAAGGTCATTAATTGGTGAGAGATCGCATGGCGTTGAGGTGTCAGTTAGGATTTTTTTCTTCTTGTTGCTATTTAGATGATATTATCATTGGTGAAAATGATGGTTTTCATAATGATAGGGATTAATGATAATAGTGCTTGTAATGTTAGTAATTATGATAATAATACTAATCCTAATGAAAGGAAAAAGTTAGCTAATATTACCTTTACTATTAATACCATTATCATTATTCTGCCTTTACAAATTGCAGACATTATTTGCCATATTGTAAAAAATATAATTGTAATTTAACAAATGACAAAGCCAGTGCAGAGAAAGTTAGACAGACACTGGAATTATAGAAGCAAAAGTGCATTGCAGAATACAGTGTCATATCAAGAGGCAGTTCTTGTTGGTTTTGCAATGTAGGGATTTTGAAGTATAGAAGGATAGAGAACATGAATGATAAAAATAGAGAACATTAATAAACAATAGAGAGCATTAATAATAAAAACAGAGAACACAAATTATAAAAAAGAGACCATGAATAATGAAAATAAAGAACATGAATAAAACAATTTAAAACATGAATAAAACAATTTAAAACATGAATAAAACAATTTAAAACATGAATATAAAAATAGAGAACATGAATAAAAAGATCATGAATAATAAAAAGATGGAGAACATGAATAAGAAGAGCATGAATAATAAAAAGATATAGAACATGAACAATAGAGGAACATGAATATTAAAAAGGATAAGGAATAAGAGGAAGGAAGAGGGAAGGTTAGGGGAGAAGAAAGGGAAGAGGGATGAAAAGGAATAGGAATGGAGGAGAAGGGGAGGAAGAAAGGAAGGAGGGAAGGGAAAGGGAAAGTTATTACTTAGAATATAATAGCAGGAGAGGAATGAGGGAGAAGAAGAGGAAGAAGGAAAGGGGATAGGGACAAAGATGACTGCACAAGAAGAAGGGGGGAAAGGGAAGTGGGGAAGGATAAAAGAGCATTGGAGAAGGGGAGAGGGAGAGGAAGAGGGGATTGGAATTGGGATAGGAGTCATGAAAGGGATAGAGGAAGGAGATGGATATGGAGATAGAGGAAGGAGAGGGATAAGGGGAAAGAGGAAGGAGAGGGATGAGGAGATAGAAGAAGGAGAGTGATAAGGGGAAAGAGGAAGGAGGTAGACCTAAATTGGAATGTATGTATTAGGTGAAGTAAGAGTATGTGGGAGCAACAACTATATAGCTGAAAAAAAACGCTAAAAAGAGAGATGGGGTTCAGCAAGTAGGCATATGAGTGAATCTGTGAACTTTGAACCAGTTAATAAGTGGGCAGATGAGAGTGTGAATGAAACATGTTAATGAATATATCCATTTATATGCAAATTAAATAGTAGATGTATATCATTACCTTTTGACTGTACTGACATTGTATTACTTATGCAGCCAACCTATTATACTAGCATTACCTTTTCATCTAATAAATAATATATACTCTTTTCATTCATTCATCTTTTTATTTCTTCTCCCCAGGAGTAGCGGGAATGTGTGCTAAGACGACAGTTGCACCCTTAGACCGTATCAAAATTCTCCTTCAAGCACACAATAAACATTATAAACATCATGGTAAGTATCATTGATCCGATTTTGAGATGGATTTCTTATCATTCATTACAAATAATCGGGTTGTAATATGACATATGATTATAAAGACTTTTTTTAAATTTTACAAGTAATTACTCTTTCTTTGGTACTTTACTCTCCTACTAAGGAAATCTGTTATTATTACATACTGGTAACACACACAGAATTCATTGTAGCCCAATTTTACTTCAGGGGTGTTTAGCGGCCTGCGAAATATAGTAGCACAGGAGAATTTCTTGGCCCTCTACAAAGGCAACGGTGCACAAATGGTCCGGATTTTCCCTTATGCGTCGACTCAGTTTACGTCTTTTGAGGTTTACAAGAAGGTGAGGAATTTGAATGATTGTTAGTAATTTATTTGTATGTAATGCATTGTTATGTTCTTGTACAAAGTAAATTATTTAGATCTAATTCAAAACTTTTAATCTAAATCCAAATGATTTATGCATATGAATGGGGATAGATGAATATGTAAATAATAATTTGTTTGTTTATATGAATCTCTAATTCATTTTTTATATTTATTTGTGTATGGTATATTTCATATATGTGGTATATATTCATAGATATATATAGATAGATCTTTCTTTTTTATTTACATCTAATTCTCATTTGCATAACCACTGCTCTAGAAATAGAATTCTTTACTGAAATAACTG
>NC_061857.1:25521245-25533745 GCF_019202785.1 Penaeus chinensis
GTAAAAAATGTTGATTAGAAATTTTGTTTTACTGTGTTGGAGAGGAGTATAAGGATTTTTCTTAAAAGATTTTTTTTTATATATAATTGATTGAATTTTGATATTAGTGACTTAATTTTAGATATTAAGTTATGATATTACTTTTATCAGTGGTGATGGAAGTATTTTCTCTATTCAATTTTATTTTTTTCCTCTCCTTTCTTTTATAATCTATGAATAGATTTTTTATATCTTTGTACTTTTTCTTTCAAAACTAATTGTTTTTTAAAATGATGTAATGAAAACAGTGATGTATAAGAATAAGTAGTAAGAAAAATGTTGCTTGTTGGAACTTTTTAAATTTTGTTTCAATACAGCATTGCTTGATAGAGAGAGAAAGAGAGCGAGCAAGTGCAACAGTGGGCAAGAGAGAGAGATAGAGAGAGAGATAGAGAGAGAGAGAGAGAGAGAGAGAGAGAGAGAGAGAGAGAGAGAGAGAGAGAGAGAGAGAGAGAGAGAGAGAGAGAGAGAGAGAGAGAGAGAGAGAGAGAGAGAGAGAGAGAGAGAAAGAGAGAGAGACAGTGGGCAAGAGAGAGAGAGAGAGAGAGAGAGAGAGAGAGAGAGAGAGAGAGAGAGAGAGAGAGAGAGAGAGAGAGAGAGAGAGAGAGAGAGAGAGAGAGAAAGAGAGAGAGAGTGAAGGGGAGAGCAAGAGCGAGAGTGAAGGGGAGAGCAAGAGCGAGAGTGAAGGGGAGAGCAAGAGAGAGAGTGAAGGGGAGAGCAAGAGCAAGAGGGAGTGCAAGAGCCAGAGCGAGAGAGAGAGCGAGAGGGAGTGCGAGAGCCAGAGCGAGAGAGAGAGAGAGAGAGAAAGCGAGTGAGAGCAATTGAGAATGAACGAGAGCGAGAGAGAGAGAAAGAGAGAAAGACTGACAGAGTGAGAGAGCAAGAGAGTGGTAGAGTGGTAGTTTACATTTTGAAATGAAGTATAAAAGCTAAGAAAACCAAATATTTATTATTAAGGATAAACAAAACAAAAAATACTTCCTTTAGTACATTTTCTTTTCGAAGAAAGATTTTTTTTCTTTTTCTTTTTTCTTTTGATCAATGGAATAATTTGTGCCTTTCTGTATTTTCATTTCTTTCATGTACTGACTGCTGGTGGGAACAGAGAGTAAGTTGCATGTATTATCTGTATCACTGAAGTAGACTGTGGTAAGAGGGTATCAAAGCCTAACACCATAACTCTTTAACACCATAAAAGTGGAACAGCTTTTATGGCATGTAGCTGTCTTAAATTTGTTGACTTTGCTTGTCCATGTGCTTTGAATAACATTCTTACCTTTGCTTCATTTTTCATTGCTTTATGGTTTGTCTGTTTTAGTCTTTTGCATATTTGTATTTCCAGCTGCCTGTGGATTACAGTTGAATTAACGTGTATATACTATGGGATGATTAAAAGGGCATGGTTATATTGATTATTTCGATCACTGTGGTACTACTATTATGAGTATATTTTGTGTTTATATATAATTTGATATAAGAGGGTTAGACGTAATTGTTCTTGAATTGGTTGCATTAACTTTATATTGGAATGTATAAAAATATGCTTTGGAGAATCCTTTTTTTATGGCAAAGAATTGTATTTTTGTTTGCAAATGAATTTACAGTGACAGTAGTCTTATGTTTAGAATTTGAGTTTACTGAAACCAAAATAATCAAAGACAAAGTTGATCAGAATATTGATATTTTTTAATGATAATCAAGAGTTGATTTAATTGTATAGCAGTCAGCATAAATGGTGGTTTTATACAACAGATTTAAATACATGAAGTTTTCTATATTGTGTATGTATTCGGAGAAGTTTATCATTGTTGGTTAGAGTTATTAATTGGTTGTTGGATCTCTGAATTATTGTGTTGATATATAATTTTAGCTTAATTAATTATAGATTTTTTTTTTTTTTTTTTTTTTTTTTTTTTTGTGAATATTAATTGCATTTGCAATACCAAATTATCATTTTTTGTGTGGGATATTGAACATTGCAAAATTGATCTCATGGAAAATATTACTAACTGACTAACTCTTCGTGGAAACACTGCTATATTGCTGTTGTTAATGCATTTTTCTTTAACCTGCAGTGTAAGATTACTAATAACTTGGATTCCATATTTATTTTTGTCTCGATGAAATGAATGTGAAACATGGAAAATAAGTAAATTTAGATAACTTTTTGGTAAGGAAAATGAAAATGTCTAGTATTCATGTTTATGAGACATTGAACACTAATAAAGCAAAGAAAGTAAATCATAGACATTAGATATTAGAAAAAATATATATATATATATATATAAAAATTGGAATATTGATTTCTGGAAAGGAGTTAGATATGGAGAAATATGAGCCTACCCCTCTGTTAATTCTGTTTTAACCCTTTCTTTCCCCTCTCCCCCTCTCCAGCATGGGCATGGCAGCCACTCTACGCCTGATCTACCGCGAGAACGGCGTCACTCGGGGTCTCTACCGCGGCATGAGTATCAACTACATGCGCGCCATTCCTATGGTGGCCGTGTCGTTCTCCACTTACGAAATCACCAAGCAGGTCCTGGGGCTTGACACAGGACTCAGGATCAAGACTGGATAGGCAAGGTTGTGTTGGATTGGCTTCGGTTGTGATTGGGCTGGGTCGGGTAGCATGGATATTGGATAGGTGGAACTAGATTACATCGAGCAGTTGGAGTGGATTTGAATGGCTCAAATCATTGGGTTGTTTTTGATGGAATTTGATTGCACTGGATCAAAATGGATCTAGTGACCCCAGACTGGATCAGATTTGAGAACCTGCCGTTATTTGAGGCGAATGAGAGCGATAAAGAATAAGAGATTAGAACTGGTTTTATTTTTTTTATTATAATACTGTTTGTCAAATTTTGGGTAGGACTTGTTTTTTTATTTTTGTATTATGAGCTAAAGGTATAGGAACACTCATTGTCCTAGCATTTATTATGATTAAAATTTGTAAGAAAAGATGTATGTATGTTCCATTTATTTTGTTAGGTAGTAGAAGTAAGACAAAGGAATATAATTGGATTAAATTCTTGATAAAATAGGATTAAATTAGACCATTTTTTGTTAGTTGATGAAAGCTTTAGGTTGTAGTTATTTCCAATGTTTTGTACTTATGACACTTTTTTTTTTTTCTTCTTTTTTTGGTATATTTGACTTCCATTAGATTGTAAACGTAAAGCGTACAAAATTATTGTTAAGGAACTATGGTATCAGCAAGAGTCCAGTGTGATTTGAGATTTTTATGGCGGAAACAGAAGACATTGATACAAGTATTGAGTATTCACAATAACATTGATGTGTCTGAATGACTTTATCTACTGTTATTATTATTATTATTGTTATCTATTTATTTAAGTTATTTATTATTAGCTCAACTTTACTGCATCTTGGATGTCCTTCTGCTTTGATAATGAATGTCATGTAACTTGGTGGTGGCAATCTTAACTCACTCAGACATTTGCTCTCTCAAGCACCACTTTCCGTCCATCAGCCATTTCTGTAGGGACCTTTTGCCGTGAAACCATTTGAATTATGCTCCTATGTGCTTTTATTTATTCTTTATTTGTTTATCATTATGCTTTGGTTTTTATGTTTGGAGAGACACATGTTTTGTTTGTTTTTTTTCTCTCGCTTTTATTGTTTGTACCCTCGCTCACACTCTCTCTCTCTCTCTCTCTCTCTCTCTCTCTCTCTCTCTCTCTCTCTCTCTCTTTTGTACTGGACTTTCATATGTATATCAAATGAACAGAGTTGGGAATAGAGCATATAACTTCCATATTCTGAAAAATTTTAAAAACAGAATAGAATCCCTTTAAATAAGTTTTATTACCTGCATCTCAGAATAATGTTCGTTAAAGTTTATCCGGAATTTGCAAAACATAATCCTAAAGCAAATACCATATAAATTCTCTTTTGTTTTTTTCTACTTTCCTGGGCAAATATTTTTTCATTTTTATTTTTCATTTTCATGGGCTATTTTCGTCTCAAGAAGAAAGACTTGATAGAGGTCATGGAAAGATTTTACAGCACAAATTCACAAAGATGGACAGCAGTCTTGGTTATGATCATGTAAGGGAATTTAGGAATTTATATTGAGCAAGATTATGTTGATGGTAGTGCATGGAGGCAGAGACAAGTAATGTGGATTTATATTTAGTTTTGAATTAGTTTCGTGGCAAAATTTTAGCTTGTTTGATTTAAAATTAAGGTTTTTATTTTTGAAACTTTTTAGTAGTTTTGAGTCGCTGCCTTATATGTCAGAGTAACAGGTGTAATAATTTGTTTTTTTTCCCCGGTCATGACAGATTTCTTAACTATGAGATAGGCTTTATTTGCAAGTTTATTTTATTCTTTATTAATTTCTTATTTCTGATTTTTTGTTCCTGGTTTATTATGAATAAATGTATTTACTTTGTTGATAATTTTTATGTATTTATTCTTAAGTTTGTTTATATATTGTGTTTTATCTGTGATTGTTCACAAATAGTGTATAGTTAGAATATATGTTTGTGAATAACGAATAGATTTGATATAAATACTTGTGGGTTTAGCTGACAGAATGCTATTTACATGTTTATATATGTATATATGGATGTGTATATTTCCTTTCATGGATTGCTGTAATAAGAAAATAATGAACGAAGATATTTCAGAGATCCTTTTTATGATTATCTGAAGGTCAAGGAGGGTGTTTGGGCTGCTATTTCCTTAAATTGTGAAACATTGGAAACTTTAAATCATCTAGGTTTCTAATAGAGTTCTTGTGACAATCTATAGAGGGCATGGATGAAGAGGATATCCTGACAGGACAAAACGCGCCATTAGTTTTCCATTGTTTCTTAGTACCAGGATAAATTCATTCCAAAATCTTGAAATATGAGAAAATTTATTTCGTTATGTGACAAACACAAACACAGTAACGTGTACACAAAGATGAAAGGAAAACAGCCACAGTAAGAATTGAAATTGAATCGTAAATGGGTATCCATTTTGGTATATTATTCGTCTGAACAGGAACTCATGAAGAGTTCGAAACGTTACGATTCAAATTAATTTCTTACTGTGGCGGTTTTCCTTTCATCATATTTCAGTATCATTTATTTCTGGATGACTGTTTAGAATCATTGTTTTTTTACAACTTTTGGTGCACAGATTTTTCTAGATGAGTTGTTCTTTTGAATAAACAGACAGAATTTTTGAAAATAACAGACATGTCAGTAAGGCAAAAAAAGCCTTATTGATAGGAGTTTCTAGGCCTAGAATATCTTGTGTCTACTTGCCATTTTTGTTTTATTTTCATTTGCTTTTGCTTTTTGTGCCCATGATTAGTTACACTTACCTAGGGAATATCAGTTCTCATTCATATCTTCTGTACCTCTTCTGGGATTAAATTTGGTTCAAAGATAAAGTCAGGGTAAAATGTAAAATGAGAATAAGGGATAGATAATATTTGAATAATTTTATTAGTTATGTTCAACTTTTAAAAGATAACAGACTTTGTTATAAGATTTTGGAGTGAGTGTTTGTTTATTTTAGGCTTTCACCTGGTTGTGTTTGAATTTTCCCCTTTTTCTCCTATATCTCCCTCTCCGTCTCTTTCTCCACCTCTCCCTCTCCCCCCCTCTCTCTCTCTTCTCCCTCTTCCTCTCCCCCTCCCCCTCCCCCTCCCCCTCCCCCTCCCCCTCCCCCTCCCCCCCTCTTCCTCTCCCACTCCCACTCCCACCCCCTCTCTCTCCTCCCTCTCCCTCTCCCTCTCCCTCTCCCTCTTTTTTTTTCCTATGTTAGAGTTGAAGGCCCTAAGGGATCCATCTGTATCTAAACTCCTCCTCGAAATAGGTGGCATTGGTGCTGATTACAGAAAATGGGAAACAATTGCAAACCTTTTGGAAACAGTTATTTTGACTGGGGGGGGGGGGGGCTTTAGTAAGTCTATACATCTGCTTTATCGTTTTTTTTAGTTTTCATATGTTCTGTCCTCCTCCTCTTTTTTTTTCTTTCTTCTTTTTTCTTTTCTTTTTTTTTCTTTTTCCTTTTTAATTTTTTTTTTAACCTTTTTTTCTTTTTTCTTTTTCCTTTTTATTTTTTATTTTATCCTTTTTTTCTTTTTTCTTTTTCTTTTTCTCTCATGCTCTGTCTTCCTCCACATTGGCAATTGCTATCTTTGCTATCCTGAGTGAAGAACCTTCCTAACTGGTTCCATCGTCACAAACCTGCATCTCTTGCTCACTCGCTCATTCTGCAACTTGCGCTTTTCTTCATGTGGGCAAGTCTCACTGGCTTAGTGTTGGTGTATATTTTTATAATACATTAGGATATAGAATGCTTAATACATCTTTAAATATATTTTTTCTTTTCTCTTCTTTCTATCTTTTTTTTGTTAGTATTATGGAAAATACGCTTATTTGTTTTCCTTATCTTTCGTATGCATCTCCTCGTGTTTTATGGAGACATTGTTTGTTTGAAATTAATTATTATTCATCTTTTAGATTCATCTTTTAGGTTTTAGACCTTTTAGATCTGATCTTTTATCTTTTCCAAGTGATAATCAATTATTAGGTGTAAAAGTAAAATGTAGTGGATCTTCGTAGAGATATTACATTACTTATTGTATCACGAGGAACATTTTACATTACTTGTTGCATCACAAAAGTATATTTGTTTGCTTTTTGAGCACTTTTATCCAGGCTCCAATCTAGCTGGTGTCATAACCAGTATATTTCATGTTTTTGTTTGTATGAGATTTTCTCCTTAGTTTCTTTTAAATGTCTTTTCTTTAATCAACTGCTGTTTATCATTTTTTTTTTCTTTTCTTTTTTTTAATACTAGAAAGGTATGATGTCATTCCAATTAATTTAATGGTTCTATATAGTGTTTAGTGTTTGAGATTTTTGGAATAATACTCATAATCACAAAGGGTATTCAGTAGAAAATAGTAAAGCTTTAAATGACTGATTTCTGTACAGTTTGGTTAAAGGCACAGTTATTAAATTTTTTTAGTTATATATAGCAAACAGAAGCTTGAAATGCACATGGAACTGACTATGATGTTATGAATATTACCTTTATGTAATTATTCTAGAAGTGTTTTGGAGAATCATCTAATCATGTATTGTTTTTGAAAGAAATAACCACAGTATGTATAAGTTAAAATTAAAAATTTGTAAGCAACTTTAAGTGAATGTAACTAGATTAACCTTTTTATTTCCAATGTAAAAAGGATTTTTTTTTTTTTTTTTTTTTTTATAATTAATAAGCTGTACATTATATCTATCACTGCACATCCATGTATGTGTACTTGTATATATTAGAATGTGTATTTATATTTGAGTAATTACAGAGCTCAAAATACAAAAAATGCTCCCATGTTATTAGCTTCCACAAATATTTATACAAATTTGCATTGATTTTTTTTTCTATATATGAAATACAATATAAAATAAATGGTGAAAGTTAATTTATGTAATTGATTTACCTTCAAACTTATTCTTTTGTTTTTATGTTGTCATGATAAGTTACATGAATCAGTAAAATAACTCCTACAAGTGACAGTTTAAACAACCTGTAGACTCTAAATTTATTATCTGAAATAAACATTTATGTTAATTTTGATAGTCCTTTTTTTTACATTTAGTTTCACAATTATTCCAGTGCAACATGGGATGGGATATAGAATTCAACATTGAAGCAGGAACACAAAAAGGAAAAACTATATCTAAATTTGACTTCACTGGTTTCCCGACCCCTGTCTCTCCTTTGACCATTCTATCCATTTTGAATCTTCCACCCCTGTCATTACCAAACCTTCAGACTACACTCCTTCCTCTCTCCAAATGTCCTCCACTCCATCTTCTACTGCACAGTCTTCTTCATTGTCTACCCCCACCCCCCTTATTGCTACTCTTCATCCTTTTTGTCTTCCACCCAACAGTACTGCCTCTCTCCATGCTACCCCATCTTCCTCCCGCCATCGTCCTTGTACTGCTTCCATCACTACAAACCCTTTGAGTAGCCTTTTTTGCCTAGCCAAGTGAGATCCTTTTCTGTGATTCCCCATACATCCCTGTACTATGTCAATACCTTTCTCTTCCAACAATGTCTCCAAAAACAGGTAGGCAAAGTTTCCTTTCGCAGTCGTTCCGATCGTTCACGCCTTGTCACAGTTACAAGCTCGAGCACTGTCTGAGTCACAAGCTCGAGCACTATCTACCCTAACTGACCTCACTGTTAATCCTATTCCTGCCCAACCTCACTCCTCCCTTAATATTTGTACCGGAACTGTTTCTGTCTCCGACTGACTGTCCTGTCTACAATAAGGACTGGTCTGACTGAGAAAACGACCTGCTCGCATGCCCTGTCGACTATGATGCAGTGGCAGTCCAGCACTACACTATTCTTCCCAGAAGCCAACGAAAGTCCTACTTAATATTGCCAAGATTAGCTTCCGGAGACAGGACCTCCCCCATGAAGTTTACATTGGTGGAGTGTCCTGCCCTTCAGACCATATCGACCTCATCCCCGTCAATGTCAGAAATGTTGGCGTTTTGGCCACCCAGCCAAACACTGTCGCTCCATAGCCCTCTACCCCCTATGTGTCCAACCTGGTCATGACCGTTCAAACTGCTCTGCTCAGTCACGCACGTGTGCCAATTTTGGTGGCTCCCGTAATGTATTTTATAGGAGCTGCCCTGCCTGCAAGCTCGAATCTGAGGTAGCAATTCTCAGATTTAAACTAGGCCTCACTCTAGGTGAGAACAGACAAGAAGCACGCCGACAAGATTTTTCTCGTCTGCCCCAACCAACCTATCTCTACTTCCTCTCTCCCCGGTCATTTTTTTCAGCCTAATCCAGATACTCCAATCTCTACCACTTCCCCCGCGCCTCCCCCTCCTCCTCATTCTACTTTTCGCACCGGGCAATCTAAACGTTCCACTCCATCTCCTACCACATCCTCTCCTGTACCTACCTGTCCCTCGACTCCTCGGACATCTATTCCCTCTTCTCCACACAAGAAAACCTCTATTTCTCAAACCACCCAGCCCAACTCCCCTCCAGAAACCCTTGAAGACATCCAAAAGTTCATAAACATGACTCAAGAGAATTATGCACTTCCTCATCCACTCTCTAATCCTTTTATTCGCTCTACATTCAAAGCATCTGCTAATATCCGTCCTCCTCCTTCTCAAGTTCCCCTTACCCTCTTCCTCCCACTCGCCCCAAAAACGCTCCATCCTTTCCTCCTCCATGTGCATCACCATTCCCTCTTCCTTCCCCATTAGCCTTACCACCCCACAGAGATGCTCACGTGACTCCCTTAAGTCACAATAATGTCATTCTGCGTATCCCTCCCCTCCTGACATTCTTCCCGATACTTCTCAACCTTCCCTTGTTCCCTTATTTCATTCTCAGACTTCTTCTCCTACTTCTACAACTATCGTTTTTTACCGCATTACCCTTTGATTGTGTCATAATAACTCTTTTTCACTATTATTCTCCCTACCTCAGACACAGGCTCTCCATTTAGTCTGATCGCCCTATACCTTTATCTCCTTCCCCTTTTACAAATCCCCATTGTATTCCATTTACTCTCCCTCTATACCCTTTTTACTAATATTCATTGCTACAACATTCTACAACCTTTGACATCTAACTCATCTTATCCTGATCGTTAACTCATTCCCACCCATTTCGCCACAATACTTTTCCATGGCACTACATGACGTTTGATGTCCACCACATTTACTTCTTCTAACCATCAACCATTAAGTAATGGAATGGAGGATCAAGAATGTCACAAATATATTTTTAGAATTAATAATGAACTGTTGTAATTGTGCATGTCATAGAAAAGGTATCACGAGTTATTTTCTCTAAAAATATAAGAGATTACAGATACCAAAAATATGACCACAGTAACCTGTTAGGTGTTACAGTTTTTTTTATAAACAACAGTTTACTAATCAAAATAGTTTATCAGCGAAAATAGAAATGAGTCTGCGCGTCCAAAGGAATTCACAGACCAATTGTCTGTAAATACGCTTATTAAATTATTTTATTAACGTGAACATATTCATGCTTATATAATAAATGACAGTTGAATTAACAAAATATTTCATAACCGTATATATGGGTAATTGGTCTGAATTGGACGCACATACCTTTAAAGTAAACTTATAAATGTCAAAGTTGGGAGCAATACCTGGATTAATTCAACATGGGTGGAGGTGCCGCTTTTCAAAATATAGAGGGTGTGGAAACTAGCCTATTACAGACGCCTATCCACTTCCATTGATAATCCGATTGCGATTAATTGTCTTTCAATCGTTTCCAAAATGTACCAAAAGAAAACAAACTATATTCACACATAAAAAAGAACAATGATTTTGGAGGGCCATTTTCAGATGCATCGATTTTTCACCGTACACCGCGGACGTTATGACGCCGTACTCTCCACAGTGAAGACTACAGTTTTTATATTTTCATTTCAAATGCAGCGTTTTTTTAATATATATCTATTATGTTTCTTGTTTTCCTTGTTTTGTTTGTTTTATAATCATCATCACAATCATCATCACCGCCAATCACCATCGTTACTGTAGTTATTATTTCGAGTATTGCTATAAAAAGAGAAAAAAAAAATATATATAAGCGATCTGACCACCCAGTCATGCCGCTGGTAGTCACATCTTGTCGAAAAGAGCGCGACAACCGACCTAGATGTTATATTTGAAAACAACATAGCGATCAGGAATATACGATGGATCTGGAAAGGTCGTAGCACAATCTAGTTTTTCAATTCGTGGACAAAGCGAGCGAGAGAGAATGAGTGAGTGAGTGAGAGAGAGAAAGAGAGAAAGAGAGAGAAACTATAAAAACCGCAGTCTTCACAGAGAGAGAGAGCAAGAGAACAAGAGAGAGAGAGAGAGAGAGAGAGAGAGAGAGAGAGAGAGAGAGAGAGAGAGAGAGAGAGAGAGAGAGAGAGAGAGAGAGAGAGAGAGAGAGAGAGAGAGAGAAGGAGGGAGAGAAAGTGAGAGAGAGAGAGAGAGAGAGAGAGAGAGAGAGAGAGAGAGAGAGAGAGAGAGAGAGAGAAGGAGGGGGAGAAAGTGAGAGAGAGAGAGAGAGAGAAGGAGGGGGAGAAAGTGAGAGAGAGAAAGAGAACAAGAGAACAAGAGAGAGAGAGATAAAGAGAACAAGAGAACAAGAGAGAGAGAGAGAGAGAGAGAGAGAGAGAGAGAGAGAGAGAGAGAGAGAGAGAGAGAGAGAGAGAGAGAGAGAACAAGAGAACAAGAGAACAAAAGAGAGAGAGAGAGAGAGAGAGAGAGAGAGAGAGAGAGAGAGAGAGAGAGAGAGAGAGAGAGCAAGAGACAAGAGAGAGAGGGAGAGAACAAGAGAACAAGAGAGAGAGAGAAAGAGAACAAGATAACAAGAGAGAGAGAGAGAGAACAAGAGAACAAGAAAGAGAGAGAGAGAGAAGAGAACAAGAAAGAGAGAGAGAGAGAGAGAGAGAGAGAGAGAGAGAGAAAGAGAGAGACAACAATCGTGTTGAAAAAATTTCGAAGTGATCACAGATTTGCTGAAATAAGGAATAGTATATCTGATGCATTCAACTACTGATACGTATATATCTATATATATATATATATATATATATATATATATATATATATATATATACACACATATATATGTCTGTGTGTGTTTATGTATATGCATATATGTATATGTATGTGTGTATACATATGTATATGTATTTATATGTATGTATATGTATATAAATATATATATATATGTCTGTCTATACATATATAAGCGTTTGTTAACAATAAAATGAAAGAAAATATACATAACTGAACAAATAAAGCTAATTAATTTTAACACAAATTTAATCTAATCTAATAAACAAGTTAAATCCTGTCTAGTGATTTATAAGAAGCCTGTGTATCAACATCGTCAGCATTATCCATATCGCTATCATTATTATTAAAATTATCATTTTGGAAACTGCCATCATGGATCTCATCACAATGACTTATTTTTATCACCATAACGCTTTCAATATCACCATAATCATCTTTATTATCACTTTCCTTTCATTTTCTCATCCTCACTGTCATCATTGTCATAGTCATCATTATCGTCATTATTTCTATTATTTATCATCTTTCCTCGTTTTTCTCCTCTTCCTTGTCCTCATTTCCGTTTTCGTGAGGATCGTCATTCTTCCCATTATCTGTACGAGTTTAATTTCAAAACAAATTCAACTCAGAAAGAAAAAGAAAGGAGAGAAAAGAAATGGAGGAGGTAAAGCAAACATGAAGAAATATGATACTAAGAAAGGAAGAAAGGACGATGAAATAAAAATGCCACCTGCGGATATTATGATCATAAATGTCTTTCATATTTCCCATTTCATTTAAACGACTTCATTTAATTATCTTTTTCTTCGTATTCCAAAGAACATA
>NC_061857.1:25538745-25546245 GCF_019202785.1 Penaeus chinensis
AGAAATGGAATGCAGCACACATTTCATGACTGAAAACTTTCGATGCCGGTAAGAGCAAACAAAGAGAGAGAGAGAGAGAGAGAGAGAGAGAGAGAGAGAGAGAGAGAGAGAGAGATAAAGAGATAGATAGATAGAGAGAGAGAGAGAAGAAAGATTAAATAGATAGATGCTTTTACCATTCCTTTTTAATAATCATATCAAGCTTACGATATCCATATGATAAACATGTAGTAGAAATAAAAAGATACGGAAAAACAAGACCACGCTCAATTTCATCTATTTGCTTATTTACTCGAGTCAATAACTTTTTTTTTCTCCATTCTTGAAATTCCATTTACCTTCAGATTTCCGGTTTATAAAGTATTTGATGAAAATGTGGAAAGGATCCTGTGTACTGAACAATGTTTACCATATTTAAGTTTGAGTTTTTTGAGATTGTGTATACGAATTACAAAAGATATTGTGAATTCTGTTTTGTAGAAAAGTCTATGAATATATTTTGTATAATAGTTTATGAAATATATTGGATATAAAGGTCAAATATATTGTGCATAAAAGTCAGAGCATTTTATGTGTTAAAACATATAAAGTGCATTCTATTTATGTAAATGAACCACATTTTACATAGTCTAAAAATACACCGTGTATAGAATTCAACAAAAAAAAGGTATTTTATATATATCTTGAACAAATGGAATGCAGCACATATTTCCAGGCTGAAAGCTAACCCTTTCAGTGCTGGAAAATGTAAACGGAATGATTTGTCTTAGTGACGAATGAAAATTACTTCACAAGTTTAAAATCATTAAAAGAAAAGAAAAAAATAACTTAAAATTCAAAGCGGAATTGAAACGCAGTGTTGTTTACATTAGAACTGGACTATTAGGTAACAGAAAGAAAGAGAGAAGAGGGGAGGGGGAGAGAGAGAGAGAGAGAGAGAAGAGAGAGAGAGGGAGAGAAAGAGAGAGAGAGAGAGAGAGAGAGAGAGAGAGGGAGAGAGAGAGAGGGGGGGGGAAGGAGAGAGATAGAAAGAAAGAAAGAATAGAAATATAAAGAGAAAAGAAAGAGTAGATATATAAATAGATAGAGTGTGAGAAAGAGAATTTTACCATTCCCTTTCAATCAGCATATCAAAGCTTACAATATCCATATAAAAAAAAAAAAAAAAAAAAAAAAAAAAACAGTAACAGAAAATAGAAAATGAAAAGACCACACTCATTCCCATATATCTATTTATAAATTTACTCAATAACCTGAATTTTTCTCTGTTCTTGAATTTCATTTTCCCTCCAATATCTAATATATATAAAGTAATTGATATTATAACTATACCGTGTAGAAAGTGTGGAAAGCATCCTGTGTACTGAACTGTACAATCTATGTTTAATACGAAGCTTTATGAGATTAAGTATAACGAATTGTAAAAAATATTGTGAATTCTGTTTTGTAGAAAAATCTGTGAATATACTCTGTTTAACACTTTCTGAAATATATTGCATATAAAAGTGAAATATATTGTGCATAATAGTCAGAGCATTTTGTGTGTTAAAACATATAAAGTGCATTTTGTATATGCAAATGAAGCACATTTTGCATATTCTATAAAATACATCGTGTACAGAATTCAACAATATCTATTTTGGATAAAAGCTTTTTATATATATTTTGGAAAAATGGAAAAATGGACAGCACATATTTCACGAGAGAGAGAGAGAGAAAGAGAGAGAGAGAGAGAGAAGGAGAGAGAGAGAGAGAGAGAGAGAGAGAGAGAGAGAGAGAGAGAGAGAGAGAGAGAGAGAGAGAGAGAGAGAGGGAGAGAGAGAGAGAGAGAGAGAGAGAGAGAGAGAGAGAGAAAGAGAGAGGGAGAGAGAGAGAGAGAGAGAGAGAGGGAGAGAGAGAGAGAGAGAGAGAGAGAGAGAGAGAGAGAGAGAGAGAGAGAGAGAGAGAGAGAGAGAGAGAGAGAGAGAGAGAGAGAGAGAGGGAAGGAGAAAAAGAAAAGAGGAAGAGGGAGAAGGAGGGAGAGGGAGAGAGAGATAGATAGAGAGATAGATAGATAAATAACTAGAGAGAGAGAGAGAGAGAAAGAGAGAGAATAAAAAAGGAGAAAGAGAAAGAGAGAAGAAAGAGGAAATAGATAGACAGAGAGTGAGAGAAAGAAAATTTTACCAACCCTTTTTAATCCGTATATCAACATTTATAGTATCCATGTAATAAAACAAGACCGTGCTCAATTTCATGTATCTATCTGTTAATTTACAGTTAATAACCTTATTTTTTCTCGCTCCTTGAAATTCCATTTACCCTCTGATTTCCAATATATAAAGTAAATGAAATGAATGAATGAAAATGTATTCAATATATTTAATACGGAGCTTTATGAGATTTTGCAAACGAATTATAAAAGATATTGTGAAATCTATTTCGTAGAAAAATCTATGAATATACTCTGTTTAACAGTTTATGAAATATATTGCATATAAAGGTCAAAGTGATTGTACATAATAGTCAGAGTCATTTTATGTGTTAAAACATAAAGTGCATTCTGTATATGTAAATGAAACCCATTTTACATAGTCTATAAAATACATCGTGTATAGAATTCAACAATATCTATTTTGTATAAAAGCCTTTTATATATATTTTGGACAAATGGACATAGTTCACGGCTAAAAACTATTCGAATGAATTGTCTTAGTGAGGAATGAAAAATAATTCACACACTTAGAATGAAAACAGAAAGAAATCACCTTAAAATTCGAGGAAACAGTGTTAGTCTGTTAGTCTGATAGTGAGCGAAAGAGAGAGAGAGATAGATAGAGAGAAAGATATATATATATATATATATATATATATATATATATAGAGAGAGAGAGAGAGAGAGAGAGAGAGAGAGAGAAGAGTTAGGGGAGAGATAAAGAAAAAGAAAATGAGTGATTTCAATCTATTTCAGAGAAATAGAAAGAAACCATATGAAACCATAGGCCGGGCGGCCTACCTTGACCGGACAAGCGCTAGGCAGGAACTCTGAACTTGGGTCATCCTTGGCTTTAAATACCCGGGAACTGCGCGTGGGGGAGCCACCTGTGTCCGAGTGGGTGCTCCCCTTGCCCACCCGCGTGTGCACGCCACACGGCAGCCCGGGTCACGTGGGAGCCATAGCTTATACGTGCCTATGTACACAGTATAGAGAGAGAGAGAGAGAGAGAGAGAGAGAGAGAGAGAGAGAGAGAGAGAGAGAGAGAGAGAGAGAGAGAGAGGAGAGAGGAGAGAGGAGAGAAGAGAGAGAGTGAGAGAGAAAAGAGAGAGAGAGAGAGAAGAGAGAGAGAGGCAGACAGAGAGAGAGAGAGAGAGAGAGAGAGAGAGAGAGAGAGAGAGAGAGAGAGAGAGAGAGAGAGAGAGAGAGAGAGAGAGAATAAAGAAAGAGAGAGAGAAAAAAATAGATTAATAAAGATCAGCTTACGTGGGCAGAGAGATAGATAGGTAGTTAGAGAGAGAGAGAGAGAGATAGAATAAAGAGAGTAAAAAATAGATTAATAAAGATCAGCTTACGTGGGCAGAGTTTTTATCACAGGGGATCGCGAATGTTGACGTTTTTATTGTCATTTAGATCAGCTGAATCTCCCATTTTGGGTCCAGATTCATAATGCTTTTGCTCTGCAGAATAGAGTAGATTTTACATTTCGGGTCGATTGGGGGCTGCTGTTGACCTTTCGGAGAATTTTACCGTCACTGGAGAAGCATTTTATCCCTTTTTGAATGATGGTCATGGAGACACACACACACACACACACTCACAGCCACTCACATACACCCACAGTCCCACACACACCCGCACAACCATCCACACACACACACAACCACACCACACACACACACACACACACACACACACACACACATATATAAACATCCATAATTACATATCAATCCATTTATCTACCTATCTATCTATGTATCTATCTATCTAAATACACATATATTCACTAACACATATTCACTAACCCATATGCACCTACCATTAGCATTAACCCACCATGTAACATGAAAAAAAGAAAAATATTGTAAAAGGCCCACAATAAGTAACGATTTTAACCCAGCGTTCCGCCTTCGCTGGACACGCAAGGCATCCTCTTGGGAACTGAGATTTAGCAGCGTTTTACTTCGCTGTGACGTTGATTCTAGTCCGTGCGGGCAAAATAATGCGCGAAAATTACCGCACGTGAATTTTTTTTTTTCTGAAATATATTCTGTCGGACGAAAGAAAGAGGAGGAAAGAGGAAGAGGAGGAAAAAATAAAAGAAAAATGTGAGAGAGTGGGAGGCAGGAGAAATAGTGTAAGAAAGAATGGCAATATGTATGATAGTGGTGATAATAGTGGTGTTCATAAGAACAAGAGCACTCTTAGTGATGATAACGATGATGATGATAATAATTAATAATGTTGACAATGATAATAATAATAATATTATTATTAATAATAATAATGATAATGATGTTGATAGTAATAATGATGATAATAGCAATAGTAATTATAATTATGATAATAATGATAATAATAATAATGATGAATAATAATAATGATGATGATGATGATGTTGGTGATAATAATAATAATGATAATAACGATGGTGATAACAATAATAAAAAAAATAATAATGATGATGATAATAATATTAACAATAATAACAATAATAGTAATAATGATAATAATATTAGCAATAACAATAAAAATAGTAATAATGATAATGATAATCATAATATTGATAATGATAATGATAATGATAATAATAATAATAATGATAACGATAATAAAGTTCATGCCTCAGCTCTATAGAAACAAAAGCCGAACGTAAATAAGGTACCGAAAACGTAAAAAGGTCGGGGATTCCATTTATCCCAGACCTGTACAATATTCCGATTGCTTTTGTGTTTGTACTTATGCAGAAAAGCTTCTTAAAACAGAGCCGCTTCACTGCAGGGGAAAAGGTGACTGCATTAGGCAATTTTTCAAGTGTGTAAGTTGCAATGCGAATATGTGGTTTTGGAGTTTTATTGTTTTTATTATTTGTTATTAGGATTATTATTATTGTTATAGTCTCCATCATTCTTAAGCGTCTGTAGGGGTAACGTGAAGACTTCTGCATTATTAGTTTTAGTTTGACGAGATAATTTCCTGAAAGTGTTATTAGCTCTAGTTGTTATATTATATTACTCTCAGCAATGTCACCAATAATATAACAACTATAGCTGATAACACTTTCAGGAAATTCTCTCATCAAACTAAAACTAATAATGGCTGAAGTTTTCACGTTACCCCTACAGACGCTTAAGAATGATGAGACTAATAATCACCAAACCAGACAAAGGTCGTGGAGTTGTCATCTTAAACAAACGTGACTATCACCAAAAATTGCTTACCATCCTAAATGACCATACCAAATTTAAAAAGATCACTACTGATATATCTACCCTCTTATTATATCACGAAGACAAACTAAAAAGACTACTCCGGACGATTAAATCGTCTATTGGTGAAAACACCTATAATTTATTGTCTACTTCTGGTCCCAACCCGGATTACTGTATGGTCTCCCCAAAGTACACAAACCTAATATTCCACTTAGACCCATTATTTCATCTATTGGCACTTTCAAAAATAACACTGCTAAATTTCTGGTCCCATCTTGTCTCCTTTAACTACCAATCAGTATATCATTGAAAATTCCACAATCTTTGCAAATTAAATCACATCCCTTGACCTCAAACAACCCGACACTATGGCAAGTTTTGACGTGGAATCGCTGTTCACCAACGTCCCCCTTCTAGAAACCACTGATATTATAACTAACAACATAAAAACCACCCATCTTGACAACTATAGTTTAACAAAAGAGAGCTTAAAAAAAATACTACTATTGCAGCCCACCACTCTGTATTTTCATATGACAATAATCTATACACCCAAACAGAGGGGTAGCTATGGGCTCCCCACTTGGCCCTTCATATGCCAATGCTTTTCTCTGTCACCACGAACTAAACTGGCTCAAACAATGCCCACTTGAGTTTAGACCTATTTACTACCGTCGGTATATTGATGAGACATTCGTATTGTTTAAAGACCCCTCGCATGTAAATTTATTCCTAAATTATCTTAATTCTAAACACCCAAGTATTAAATTTACCTGTGAAATGCAGCAAAACAACCAACTACCCTTTCTAGACACCTGTGTTACCAATGATTATGGCCGTTTCCATACCAGTATTTACCATAAACCAACCTTTACTGGCCTCGGCCTTCACTTTCTCAGCAATATTCCATACATTTATAAAATCAACAGCATAAAATAACTCATCATTACAACCTATAATCTATGGAGCAATTGGTCCACTTTTCATGATGAGATGAATTTTCTAATAAATTTTGTAAGTAATGGGTACCCATTGTATCTATTTGATGAAATAACAAAGACTTTTCTTTGTAAAAAATCTCAGATCAACCTGTTGTATCAACTGTTAAAGGGGATCATAGATATGTAAAACTGCCATTTGTGGGAAAATTGAGTTATGAAGTCAGAAAACAATTAAAAACGCTTTTACAAAACAATTACACGCAAATAAAATTCACTTTTGTCTTCAGTAATTCTAACACTTGCAAATTTCTTAAAACAGCCTACGAGATGCCACTTTGATTTGTGTTCTAATGTTGTATATCTATTTACCTGTCCTGACTGCCAAGTTAGGTACGTGGGGTCCACTTCACGATGGTTATGTCACCGCATAATGGAACACAAAGGCAAGTCATTTCGTACGGGACTACCGCTGAGCAGACCTTCGTTCTCGGCCATAAGAGAACACTCTCCCCAACACTCACATCCTTTCAACAACTCAGATTTCAATATTCTATCCTCTCATTCCTCCCGCCTAGACCACATTATCTCAGAATCGTTGTTAATCTGGAAGATGAAACCAAAACTCAACAACAGCACTACCGCAACCACCCTGTTTACTAACTAGCTGTTTTCATTCTCCTGACCATCACCCATGTTGGTTAGTTTTTCATATCTTTATTCCTGTATATATACTTGCATGATTAATAATATATCCTGTGGTATAAAAACCCACACTGTAAACTAGATTTAATTGAAAAAGAGACTACAGTTTCGGAATCCACCTGGATTCCATCTTCAGGTCTGAGGAGGCAAGGAAGAGGAGGGGGTATAAGACAGAGAGAGGAAAGGCAACGCGGAGACACGGGGCAGGTGAGGACAGACGAACGGAAACGAAGGGAGGTCAGATCAGGTCGGGAGGGTCGGGCAGATCAGGTCGGGCGGACTGTGTGAAGGGTCGCCAGCATACGGGAGAAGGCGAAGGATGTGGGAAGCGAGGAGACTGTCATCAGGAGAAAAGCCGCTGTTCAGGTTGAAATTGGGAAGCAGCTTAATTAGGGAAGATTCCACCAGTCTGCGGGCGTGGACGTCAGCGGAAGGAAAGATAATTCGC
>NC_061857.1:25548745-25551245 GCF_019202785.1 Penaeus chinensis
GCAATTTAAGATACCAGAAAAAAAGAAAGGACAAGGGTCAACAAGCGAGATGGGTAGTACTCGTCATTGGCTCATTATTGACTTTGTACTTGTGGAGCCATCTATGTTCAAAAAAACTAAACTCGAAGTAGACATGGCATGGACAGTCAGAAAGGAAAACTATCAATACCTTTAGAAACTTTTAGATGGTGAATAAGAACATAACATGTTTATCATCCTATCCAATACCCGTTTAATAAATCAAATTATTAAACTGCTATCATAGGTATAATGTAATGCTAAATACTGCATGACCGTAGTTTACATATATTGAAAGTGGGTTTGTAATGCTTCATGGGGAATATAAAGGCTTTAGATGGAATGGTATATTCACTTTATGCCCGATGGAGACATCTCGGTTTGCTCTTCATAACAACGGAGTAAGTGATGGCGAGATCGCGCGACGCCTTGGCATTGCAAAGCCAACCGTAGGCCAAGTGGATGAACCGGTACGAGATACGACCTGCCTCGAAGTGGGTCCTCGCGGCACGACTGAGGAGGAGGGCGATACACCCCATCATGCTAAAACATATTTATACGAATAAAGCAATAACATCAGATATCGACAGAGATCCGTTTTATTCTGCTAATAACATCAAAACTGACTTTCGACTGGCATGCTGTGCAGCAACGGTTCGTAATAGACACCAAGCACTGGTCTTGCGTACACGGACTCCAGCCTGTAAGCCTAAGCTGGAATGGAGTATGCTCTTGAGTATGCTAAGAAGAGAAAACAAGTTTATTTATTTCTTAACCACAGATATGAACCCCAAAACGTTGAAGAGAGCACAGGGAGCGGCAGAATCCTGCTTGGGTAGGTGTGCATGCGTGGGAAAGGCGAGAAGGTTGATGTGGGCCAGGCAATTCAGGGGCGCAAGTTACGTGGACGTCCTTGAAGACCTATTGTTGCCCACAGTGAAAGCCTTAGATTTCCTTGAACCAGAAACTTTTTTTCTAATTCAGGATAAAATTCCCACACACAGAGCAAATGTGGTGAAAGCGTGGCTCAGCAGCACCCCGAGATTTTCTAACTTACGTTTTACTAACTTTTAATGACTCCAGGACAAACATCATGTTTCTGTATCGGAAGACCTACCAACGTAGGGTTACGGTGCAAACTGGCCTCGCTGTTCCATAACACTTCGTCGATTTTTCACGTTATTTTTGTAAAAGGTAACAATATATATTTTTCTAACTGTATGTACAATTCCCCACAGTTACAACTGGTTTACCTTTGTGGTACGAGGACTACATTTTTCCTAGCAATACCAGCATTCTGTAAAGGGAATGCTCTTGTTTGTAACAGAGCTTATGACTGGCCTGTGGTATTTCGCATATATTTTCATTGCCAATTAATTTCAGCCATTAGAATTATTTTTAAAAAAATGAAAGCATTACACTGTTTTGCCAAATACCAACATTATTGCTTGGAATGTTTTCATTAAAGAAGAGCAAATGGAACTAGTATAAATTAGCTAATCTATGATATCGTTTAGTCTTAAATCAGCTTTTGACAAAAAGAAAAGAAAAGAAAAAAGCTTTTGTAAAGAGACATATAAGAATTTTCGTTAAAGTTTTAAATAATAATCACATTATTTTGAGAAATATGAATCACATATTATTTTATCTGTAAATGCCAATCTTAATTTTTTTTCATTGTCTGTGCTCGGCTCCCTGGATGAACATTACGCAATTTCTTATGGGTTGTTTATGTTGACAACTTGTAAGAGGCTCGGAATGCACATTCGGTTAACATGTTGTGATCCCTTTAAATCATACAAAAAAAATGCAGAGAACATTAATTCAGAAATTTCTGACAGGTCGTCATATCCCAGGTCGATATTCAAATGCTTCAAAATATATTATACTTAAAAACATCATATCTCATGTATCCATTACCTTCTATATACTGACGATAAAGTTGGACTAATACTATTATCAATTTCGTCACCGATTTACTCTCTTGATGTGTATATCTTGGATAAACATGTCAAGTTGCGATTAGTTCGTGATTGACGAGCTATGCCCTCTATCTCATCTAGTGCGAACTATATAGTGAGAGAGAAGTGTCCATGAAGATAAATCCACGATTTAAAGGACTGGTTTATTATTTAAGAAGGTGAAGACATTTTGACTCCGCAACCTCCTCGAAACTTTGAATTTTAGAAGATGTATGATGTTTATTTTGCCTTACGAAATATGCAATAAATGTCTATATTTTATATATATTTCGATTAAAATTACTATTTGGACTGACAGACTATTTTTCAAATATAGATTGATTAATGGAAACTTTGCAGAGCCGACCTGAGTCAAGTCTGAAAGGCAGAAGATACCTCGAAATCAGCAGTAAAATATGCAAAGAAATTACACTTATAACGAGATTATATATATATGCATAAATTAATAAATATATAATATATATATATATATGTATGCATATATGTATGCAAGCATAAAT